>NC_086455.1:115337994-115637994 GCF_028390025.1 Pseudophryne corroboree | reverse complement strand
TTCCATTTGCTTTATATATATATATATATATATATATATATGTTACAGCCAAGAATTATAAAACCTCTTGGCGTCACTGGGTCTCTGAAATAGTAGTAGACATTTTAAACAAATTGTAATACCAAAAGCTATATCATAAAATGTATTTCTCCCTGTGGGGGCCAGTTTGTTTTATTGTTTTCTGTGGGGGCTAATGTGTGTGTTTTTTCCTGTGGGGCCAATGTGTTTTATTTTTTTCTTGCAATGTTTTTAATCTGCGCTTGCCTCTGAGTTGCAGCTCGCATGCCTGCACTGCAATGGTGTTCATAGTGAGTTGCAGTACAAAGGGGGTCATTCCGAGTTGTTCGCTCGCTAGCAGATTTTAGCAGCATTGCACACGCTAGGCCGCCGCCCTCTGGGAGTGTATCTTAGCTTAGCAGAATAGCGAACAAAAGATTAGCAGAATTGCGAATAGAAAATTCTTAGCAGTTTCTGAGTAGCTCCAGACTTACTCACAGATTGCGATTAGCTCAGGCCGTTTCGTTCCTGGTTTGACGTCACAAAAACGCCCTGCGTTCGGCCAGCCACTCCCCCGTTTCTCCAGACATTCCCGCGTTTTATCCTGGCACGCCTGCGTTTTTCCGCACACTCCCAGAAAACGTCCAGTTTCCGCCCAGAAACACCCACTTCCTGTCAATCACACTCCGAACACTTCAACAATGAAAATTCTTCGTTCGGACGTGAGTAAATCTACTAAGTTTTGTGCTAAAATACTTACCGCATGCGCACTGCGTACCATGCGCATTTTTGCCTTAATTGCTCCGTTGCGAAAATCGGCAACGAGCGAACAACTCGGAATGACCACCAAAGTCAGACACACACACCAAGAAGTGTATTAGAAATGTGTTGGGCATTCCTGTGTGATTACAGGAAGATGGCTAATCAGAAGCAGATGTAACGTAGTGTGGGCTTGTTGCTGAAAGTGGTTGCATATAAAGACGTGGATTTGCTCTAGCATAGGGCTGGTGAAAGTTTCAATGGTACAGCCGATGGTGGCATCTAATGACGTACAAAGCATGATTGCAGCATCTGTAGACACTGACAGTGAGCATCTCTGTACTTGCATGTTTGGATGCACGGATGTACACTAGGGAACAGCATTGTAGTGTCATTAGCATAAAGTCACAGACGCAACTGTATAAAAAATGCAAGGAAGGCCGCAACTGCGTCCAGCTCAGAATCAGATCCTATGAGGACGAATCCTGCCCCCTTAACTTCTTAACTTCTGCGCATGCGTATGTGGCGCAATGAGAAAGCGCGACGTACTTTCACAACTGCCGAAGTAGTTTCACACAAGGTCTAGCGACGCTTTTCAGAGATTAATTGCTTCTTTTTTGTTGGGGGTCCAAACCAACCCGTCATTTCAGTCACAGTCGTGTGGCAGACCCTGTCACTGAAATGATGGGTTGGTTAAAGTGTGCATGTCCTGTTTATACAACATAAGGGTGGGTGGGAGGGCCCAAGGACAATTCCATCTTGCACCTCTTTTTTCTTTCATTTTTCTTTGCGTCATGTGCTGTTTGGGGAGTGTTTTTTTGGAAGGGCCATCCTGCGTGACACTGCAGTGCCACTCCTAGATGGGCCAGGTGTTTGTGTCGGCCACTTGGGTCGCTGAGCTTAGTCATCCAGCGACCTCGGTGCAAATGTTAGGACTAAAAATAATATTGTGAGGTGTGAGGTGTTCAGAATAGACTGAAAATGAGTGGAAATTATGGTTATTGAGGTTAATAATACTTTGGGATCAAAATGACCCCCAAATTCTATGATTTAAGCTGTTTTTTTAGGGTTTTTTGAAAAAAAACACCCGAATCCAAAACACACCCGAATCCGACAAAAAAAAATTCGGTGAGGTTTTGCCAAAACGCGTTCGAACCCAAAACACGGCCACGGAACCGAACCAAAAACCAAAACACAAAACCCGAAAAATTTCCGGTGCACATCTCTAATTCCAAGTTGATCGCAGCAGGATTTTTGTTAGCAATTGGGCAAAACCATGTGCACTGCAGGGGAGGCAGACATAACATGTACAGAGAGAGTAAGATTTGGGTGGGGTGTGTTCAATCTGCAATCTAATTTGCAGTGTAAAAATAAAGCAGCCAGTATTTACCCTGCACAGAAACAAAATAACCCACCCAAATCTAACTCTCTCTGCAAATGTTATATCTACCCCCCCCCCCCCCTGCAGTGCACATGGTTTTGCCCAACTGCTAAAAAAAAATCCTGCTGCGATCAACTTGGAATTACCCCCCCATGTGCACTGCAGGGGAGGCAGATATAACATGTGCAGAGAGAGTTAGCTTTGGGTGGGTTATTTTGTTTCTGTGCAGGGTAAATACTGGCTGCTTTATCTTTACACTGCAATTTAGATTGCAGATTGAACACACCACACCCAAATCTAACTCTCTCTGCACGTGTTATATCTGCCTCCCCTGCTGTGCAGATGGTTTTGCCCAACTGCTAACAAAGGGGGTAATTCCAAGTTGATCGCAGCAGGATTTTTGTTAGCAATTGGGCAAAACCATGTGCACTGCAGGGGAGGCAGACATAACATGTGCAGAGAGAGTTAGATTTGGGTGGGGTGTGTTCAATCTGCAATCTAATTTGCAGTGTAAAAATAAAGCAGCCAGTATTTACCCTGCACAGAAACAAAATAACCCACCCAAATCTAACTCTCTGCAAATGTTATATCTACCCCCCCCCCCCCCCCTGCAGTGCACATGGTTTTGCCCAACTGCTAAAAAAAATTCCTGCCGCGATCAACTTGGAATTACCCCCCATGTGCACTGCAGGGGAGGCAGATATAACATGTGCAGAGAGAGTTAGCTTTGGGTGGGTTATTTTGTTTCTGTGCAGGGTAAATACTGGCGCTTTATCTTTACACTGCAATTTAGATTGCAGATTGAACACACCATACCCAAATATAACTCTCTCTGCACGTGTTATATCTGCCTCCCCTGCTGTGCACATGGTTTTGCCCAACTGCTAACAAAGGGGGTAATTCCAAGTTGATCGCAGCAGGATTTTTGTTAGCAATTGGGCAAAACCATGTGCACTGCAGGGGAGGCAGACATAACATGTGCAGAGAGAGTTAGATGTGGGTGGGGTGTGTTCAATCTGCAATCTAATTTGCAGTGTAAAAATAAAGCAGCCAGTATTTACCCTGCACAGAAATAAAATAACCCACCCAAATCTAACTCTTTCTGCACATGTTATATCTGCCTCTCCTGCAGTGCACATGGTTTTGCCCAATTGCTATCAAAAATCCTGCTGCGATCAACTCAGAATTACCCCCCATGAGCGCTGGTGTTGGGTATCCTTTTTTGAGGAGTTGAGGAAAGTCGGGAGGGAAGGGGGGGGGGGGGGGGGGTCTGTTAGCTTGTTTTTTCCTACAGATTATTTTATATATTTAAATCAGAATGCAGTTCACCACCAAGAGTATGATAATCTGAAGCGTCATTTTGGAATTGCACAAATTGTAACATATGCGGAACAGTTAATGTATTTGTTTACGGCACACATTTTACGCCCAAGCTTTTGACATAAATGCAAACAGCCCCTTTAGTGATGTTGGGGCAGATGTACAAAGTCTTGGAGGGTAAAGTGGAGAGAGATAAGGTACCAGCTGATCAGCTCCTAACCAACGGTGTCTGCAGCGCCAACCACACAGTGCGGGGTATGACATGATCATTACTCTTTTTGGTTTTCTGAACTTTTGGGATAACACATCCAATATCAGAACAGTGAACAGATCATTTAAACTATTTTTTATAATAAAGTTCCCTCAAAAAAAAAACCTGTGTAATATAGTGCTACTTGTACAGTGCTTTGTCTTGTGTAATAAAATATGCCTTTTCTACTTCAGAAATTCGAAGTGTGCCCAGTAGGGAGTTTTGGTGGGGGATATTACAGCAGGGGAACTCCAGCTGCAACAAACCTGCCAAAAAAGTTTTGGTTATCTCCGGGATTTTTCAGAGTGGATCAGTTACACTCACATTCCCATCTTATTATTTCTTGTTTTAGGTGAATGTTTGAATGAACAATTACACAGTGACTGTAATTATATTTTACACCAGATTTCTTGTGTTGTACAGGTAATTCATTGATATCAGATACACAACTGTATCTATATTATAGGTGACAATAAACGTTCACAGGATTGAAAAAGTAACTTATAGCCAAATATCCAATAATCAGCAATTACCTCTTTTGTATGTGCAAAGTATTGCTGACTGTATATATATATATATATATATATATATATATATATATAAACTGGAGGGTATAGGCGGCACTCAGAGTCTGACACACAGAGTTTAAAGACAAGCCATGTGTGTTTAATATCGACGTTTCGGGGGTCGAACCCCCTTCTTCAGGACACAGCTCAGACTCTGAGTGCCGCCTATACCCTCCAGTTTGTATTGGGGCTGTACACCCCGAGGAGGGCACCGGAGCGAATACCCCAACGGGGACAGCAGAGTGCCGGGTTGCATCCATGGAATCTATATATATATATATATATATATATATATATATATACTGAGTGTGAGCTGCCAGAAATAGTTCATTAGCTCAGCTGTGAAAAAACAACATACCAGCTGTAAACGCCATTGGAGCAGCGCCCCTAGTGGAAAACTACTACTTCTTAAAGCTTCCCCACAGCCAGCACGTTGTTTTGTTTTTTTCTATGGTGTTACTCAGGGGTACACAGTAAAGGTATTTTATTTTATTTTCAGTCTAATTTTGTATTTATATAGTTAAAAAATCTGTGAAATGATTTCATGAATGAATTACATTACAGTAGTAATGTGATTTCCACATTGACCCAAGTACTTTAATAGCGCTCCCCCTTGCACTAACTATGCAAAGCTGCAATATACTATCTGCACACTGCACGATGGGGGTAATTCCAAGTTGATCGCAGCAGGAAATTTTTTAGCAGTTGGGCAAAACCATGTGCACTGCAGGGGAGGCAGATATAACATGTGTAGAGAGAGTAAGATTTGGGTGGGTTATTTTGTTTCTGTGCAGGGTAAATACTGGCTGCTTGATTTTTACACTGCAATTTAGATTGCAGATTGAACACACCACCCAAATCTATCTCTCTCTGCACATGTTATATCTGCCCCTCCTGCACTGCACATGGTTTTGCCCAACTGCTAACAAATTTGATGCTGCGATCAACTCAGAATTAGGCCCAATGGGGGTCATTCCGAGTTGATCGCTCGCTGGCGATTTTCTCAGCGCAGCGATCAGATAAAAAAACAGCATTTATGCGCATGCGTATGGGCCGCAATGCACATGCGCGTCGTACGGGTACAAAGCCCATTGTGGCTGTGCACAGGTTCTAGCAAAGTTTTTCTTCGCACTAACGTCCGCAAGAAGATTGACAGAAAGGGGGCGTTTCTGGGTGTCAACTGACCGTTTTCAGGGAGTGTTCGCAAAAACGCAGGCGTGGCTGGGCGTTCGCTGGGTAGGTGTATGACGTCAAATCCGGACACGAATAGGCTGAAGTGATCGCAAGCGCAGAGTAGGTTCAAAGCTTCTCTGAAACTGCACAAACTGTTTTTGCAGAGCTCGGCTGCACATGCGTTCACACTTCTGCTAAGCCAAAATACACTCCCCAGTGGGCGGCGGCATAGCGTTTGCACGGCTGCTAAAACTAGCTAGCGAGCGATCAGCACGGAATGACCCCCAATATGAACTGCATTACATCTGATCTTCTGAAAACACCTTCAGAAGACTACACTGTGTAATTGCATTAAATCTGATCTGGAATAAGACATGTAAATGTCCTATAGGTATGAGAGCTTCTGCAGGGCTGTACGGCACAGCATACACCTGCAGAAAGCTGCACGGTGTGTTTGAGAAATAGAGAACATTCCATACAGAAGGGAATTTTTGTACTCTGAAAGAGTTGTGGAAGTTTTCTGGTTTATTATTGTGTCTCTTCCTTCTCTGGCCCAAGAACAGGATGAGTCTGGCTCAGTGCGTGCAGCACCAGCAGTGTGACTTGTACTTGGAATTTCCCAGCACCAAAGCACACAGTGCACAGAGGAGGGAGGAGGGAAGCAATCTGGCCACGCCCACCAAAAAAATCCCCATCTGTGCAATCACTATAGTGTAAAAGGCGACAGCAGAGAGGAGCCGCTCTCAGACCTCTCACACTCCACCAGGCGGATGTTGGCTGTGGACTGCGTTCTCCATTCCTGAAGCTGTTACCTTACTCCTTGCCTGTCACCACAGCTGCTTTTGCTTTATTCCGGGCTGCTCATTGTGGTTTTATTGTAGCCTTTGGAAGCATTATTGGAGGCTTTCTGCGAGCACTGAGAAGTGACGATTTATTTTTGCAGTTGATTTTTATTTTTTCCTGAAGCAAAGTCCTGCAAGGGAGACTGGTGACTATATGGATTACTCCAGCAATATGATGGTGGATGGGGACGTCAGGATGCCCGGGAAGGATAAGCTGCTGCAGGGCACTGAGGACAGGACTGACAGTGGTCTGGACTCTCTGAAAGAAGAGGAATACAATGTCATAGTCCGGGACCTGCAGAACCTCCGCATGCCATCAGAGACCACTAGCCCGATCTATGAGCCAGAGCCATGGAAACTCCAGGCCAACGAGGACGGAGATACGTAAGTGATCAGGGCTTGGTGTTGCGCTGATTTACTATGTAGCTGTTACCGTTCAGTTATATTTGTAGTAGTTATTGTTACTGTTTGGTTATAGAACACTGTACACGGTGCTCGCACTAGTCACAGGGAGAAGTCTGCGGCTATTAGACACTTCTAGAAATACACACACTGAGTGTGTCCCAATATGCGAGTGCTACACACACACCACACTGACATATATGGTAAACGCCATCGGCCCTGTGTGTTGAACTAAATCGGAAAACCCGTCTCGCGCAAACGCTGCAGGAAAATCGCAGTTGCAGAAAACGCAACTTCTGTACAATTCTATTCCTCCTCTAAAGACCTCCGTATAACGTGTGAGCGGCGCTATCTTTCTGTAACCTGCTTTGTTGCAGTCCTATATCGGCATAAGGAACATCGATGTTATTTTTAGAGTGCCCCTGTTTGCACGATTTAGAATAGATTGCGGGTTTTTTCTCTACATTTGGGTGTACGCCATTTTTTTTTTCTTTTTTTTTTTTTTCTCAGTCTCTGGGTTTTCCCTTCCTCTCTTTGTATAAGCCTGAGAGGGGAGGAGCAGAGTGGGGGAGGGGGGAGCTTGCTGGCGGCTGGCCTGGGGAGGTGGGGCTGGAAAGCACTGGGGGGGAGTGTAGAGCCAATTCGGAAAGTCCCTGGCAGCTGGCCAGGAACACTGCAGCATACATGAGAAAGCGGAAAACAACAGATATATCTAGAGAGACACACACAGAAAAAACCCATCTTACACAATCCTGGACTCTGCTGGGGGAGGTGCAGTCACAACTGACACAGTGCAATGACTCCTTGTATTAGTAAGCGGCAAATGGTGATGAAATAGGGTGATGGATAGATATTCCGATAACTTTGAAATGTTCTGTTCATCATTCAGTGTCATCAAGTATATAGTACAAATGCATATGTATTTTATTTGTTTTATATTTAACTATTGTTTGTTCATTTTTACAGACTTCTCCATTTGGCAATTATTCATGAGGCAAAAGATCTGGCCCTGGAAGCAATCAGCAGATCATACAGAGACGCTTTTTACCTGAATCGGCAGAATCACCTTCACCAGGTAAATAGGCGTCTGTGCTACACTGGTTATAGGGCGCCCTAGCTATTAATAGCACCGGGATTCCGCAGCACATGCGATTCTTGGGCTGGACATGTATGCGGACCTTTTTATAGATACAAGAAGTACCTTCGCCCAATAGTTTTAAGGATTGGTGCTACTACAAGTCCTCCATTTAGTAATTAAAGTCCATCTCAATACTAGATCATCCAGTTTTGGGGAAATAGCTGTCACCAGGCCATGACTGGGAACTGGAGCTAAATGTTATTAATTATTTATTCTGATTTTGTTTTCAGACACCACTGCATCTGGCTATTATAACGGAACAGTGTGACCTTGCTGAAAAGCTCTTAAAAGCTGGTTGTGACCCAGAAATCCGAGACTATCGCGGGAATACTCCCTTACACATTGCCTCTGAAAAGGGTTCACTGCGTGGGGTCGGAGTAATAGTCCAGAACTGTAATGTGCAACTATCAACACTTCTACAGAATGCAAATTATGAAGGTATGTATCAATTATCTTATATATTGTTAAAACTATGCAACAGGCGCAAAAAGCCTGACTGCATTCAAAGTAGCAGAATACTCTGACTGTTGCTATGGAAACAAACATGGGGACGTATAAAGCCTTGGAGAGAGATAAAGTATCAGCCAATCTGCTCTTATCTGCCATGGTACAGGCAATGTTTAAAAAATGACGAAGATGATTGGTTGGAAGTTTTCCTCTCTACTTTTTCACTATCCAAAGCTTAGTACATCTGCCCTAAAAATGTTAGTTTTCCCAATTCATGCTAGTATACACAATTATTTAATGCTAATTAAATGTTAATCACCTAGGGGATATTGTTACTGAATGCTTGCAGATACAGTGAGGATTTGTTTCAAGGCTTGAAGAGAGAGAACCAAACCAATCAACTCCTGTCGTTTCACAGGTGGTTTCTTAAAAAAAATGAGTTATTAGCTGATTGGTGCTTTTCTCTCTCCCAAGGCTTGATACATATCCCCCATAGTCTTATTATAGAAGATTCATGAATCTTGATATTAATTGCGTCCTTGTTTTTCTTTTCATCCAGGTCACACATGCCTACACCTGGCATCCAATAACGGTTTTCTTGCCATTGTTGAGAACCTGATCATGTATGGTGCAGATGTTAACGCACAGGTGAGTTTTCATACCTTGGCATTTAATGACCTAAGTAACTATTAAAATGGCCTGTGTCCATGTTTTGCTTCATAACTTGACACTTAATTTGTGTATTTCTCTTTTTTCCTTATAATAGGAGCCATGTAATGGACGCACAGCACTACACATGGCTGTGGACAGACAGAACTCTCAGCTGATGCATTTGCTGCTTAAATATGGGGCAGATGTGAACAGGATCACATACCAAGGCTACTCACCATGCCAACTTACGTGGGGTAGAAGCAACCTCGAGATTCAGCAGCATCTGCTCGCTGTGACTGAAGAGAATTTGCAGTATCTGCCAGAAAGCGAGGACGATGACAGTTCCGGATCCGAATCGGATCATTCAGATGATGAGGTAATTGCACAACTCTCTTCCTGCACCTGTATTATGAGCATTATATTTTCCTAGTAATATTTTCATTACATTGAAAAACTTTTACTATATACATGCTATTTTTTTTCTACAAGACCTAATTGCATTGTTTTTCATGTGTATTTATATAAATATATATTTTGATTCTTTTCACAGTACCCGTATGATGACTGCAAATTTACATGCCAAGGACTGAATTAGACTGGTGTAGGATGAGTGGACAAGAGAGGTGTATTATGGCAAATTCATGTCTAGTACAAGAGACGGCAGCACTGGGACTGGTGATGACTCTTCCCAGATCTCGAAGGAAGAAATACTCCATAGTAGAGTTCCAGAGCCTGAGGTGCTTGTGCTGTTCTGGAGCTCCAGATGTTCTACATGAGTCCAGAGGTGGATGTATCTAGAGAAGGCCAGAAGCAACAGGGTGTTCTTAAGACTGAACAACATGAACAGTCCTCTGGAAAGAAAATGGAATGCAAGAACTTTGAACTTTTGAAAAACTCAATGAGGGGCGTGTTGAGAACTATTACCTCCCTGAGACATTGATGAGCATTATAACTGAGAAAATGTGTTTTTAAAAATGTATGTGTGCAGCCAAAGTAATAAGTCTATTGGTTAAGTTCTAGCTCTTGAAAGAGTACTTCCAGCTTTAGTGGAGCTGTGAAGAGCACAGGAAGCCTTTACGTGGCTCCCGTTACTGCAAGCACAGAAAGCCTTTACGTGGCTCCCATTACTGCAAGCAAACAGTATTCTGAAAATCAGTCGGTAAAACTCAGTAGAGCTACCTTTTTTATTTTAGCGCTATATACTGTCTGGATCCTCTTCTCTTTTTTTTTTTTTTTCTTTTTTCTTTTTTTTAAGCGCTGCAGCTATTGGTGGAGATGCATAGTTAATGATTGACTGCTCCAGTTAAGATTGACTTGTTCTTTTGAAGGTTGCTATCTAATGGAGAGGACTCTCAAACATGTGACTACTTACAATGTCACCAAGTGTAATTCTGTTGGGAAACTAAACTACAGAATGTGTATATATTGTAAATATACATGATTTTATTTTTATATGAAAAAAACATATATTTATTAAAAGAAAAAACTTGTGTCCTAAACAAAGGCAATGCACATTTTATTACTTGAAAGGGTCCCAGCACTGCAGTAAATATCTGAATTTACATTAGAACTGTTAACACTACTTTGGCATATTCTCCTCAATAAATAGTGAGAGCCATCTGACTATTGGTCGTGGCAATAGTGAGAACGCTAAGTCACAAGGGACTGGAGTTGGGGACATTAGGCAGCGCTGGATTGGATAGGAGCTGTAATGTTTTGTACTGCATTCACTTTGCACTTCTCATCTTAGATGAGTGAACTTCCAGGGCTATATCTGTGCTCCAGCATACACCACTCTCTGTACACCATGCTGTTAAACCCTAGGGGTGTCCATCTACTCTTATTGCCTAATAGTTTCCCAAACTGGCCTCAAGGCACCCGTAAACTGGGTACACACTCAAGCGATGTGTACCAGGCCGACATATCGGAACCTGGGTACACATTGATCGATGTTAATGACGAATGGAACGGCCATGCTCCATCCTTTATTAGCATACTACAGGATGCTGGTGATATCAGGTTTGATGAACAGCACATCAAACCTGGCACTGTCTCTTGCGACCGCCGCCACCAGCATATTGGGCACTGCACCCAATATGTGCTGTTGTGAGTGAAATGTTGGTCCGATCCGCTGTATCAGACAAAATATCGTTCAGGATATCCATGCTGAAGCACAGATGATTTAATTAGTACTTCAGTCAATTAGATTTGACCATCTGTGCTCAACCATGGATCTCCTTTAAAACCTGGACTGCTAGCGTGCCTTGAGAACAGAGTTTGGGAACCACTGGACTAACAGAATTATTCTCGCCCTACAGAATCATTCACACCCTACATTTTTAGTGCACAGATTTCATTATTTTGCAGTAATGAAGTCCACACATGGGGTGGGATCAGTGGGCATAGGATCCTATGGTACCACACATGGTGGGATCAGTGGGCATGGGATCCTATGGTACCACACATGGTGGGATCAGTGGGCATAGGATCCTATGATAAACTGGGTGGTCTTCAGTATGCTGCTGGCCGGGATCTCGGCGACCAGCATACCGGTGCTGGGATCCTGACCGCCGGCATGCTGACACATATTCTCCATTTTTTTGGGGGGGGTCCACGACCCCCCTGTAGGGAGAAGTGCCACCGTGCCCGCAAGGGGCTCATTAGCCCTTGCCCAGCTGTTGGTGTGCCGGCGGTCGGGATCCCGGCGGTGGTATGCTGGCCCCCGGGATTCCGGCCACTCATACTTCACCTGATAAGCTAGTAAGTATGCAGCGAGGGTAACTGTAAGTACATGGGTGTCATGGTTTGTAATTTCTGAAGCACGTGTGGTAGGTGGAGGGGTCTGTCTGACTGCCACAAAGTGTGAAATCCATCTTGGGGACCTTTAACTATAACACAAAATCATCCAATGTTTTATATGAAACAACAAATAGTACATGAATTTGATATTGCATTAACCAGATTAGTGTAAGAACAAAAAAAAAAAGTCCTTTATTTCTTCCTGGAAGATGATCACCTCTGCAACAAAAACTATAAAAGAATATACAGTATGGGAACCTATCGATAAGAGAACAGGTACATCATGAACTATTGTAAAGCATTACTAATACTAGTAATTACATGCCTCAAATGCATTAATAGATGCATTAACCGCAAAATAACATTTATCATACCCTGTTCTTAGAATTAAAGTTTGCATCATTTTTTTACTTCTCATATTTAGCGTAGGTTGTAAAAGTAATGTGACATATAGTAGAGGCCGCCCTGTACTGTTTTACCTTTCATAGAATCCAAGAATGACGTTACTTGTGTATAGACTCGGGTGACCTAGGAGAGCTGGATGTGTCATGGGTATAACCAACAGTAATGAGATTGCAGCCTAGTTAGTTACATGCCTCAGGCACTTTCTCTATATGTGATTTCCCCCCAGTTACTAAGGGGGAGATGTACTAAGCAGTGATAAAAGTGGAGAAGTGAGCCAGTGGAGAAGTTGCCCATGGCAACCAATCGGCATTGATGTAACATTTATAATTTGCATACTATAAGTATACAGAGCAACTGATTGGTTGCCATGGGCAACTTCTCCACTGGCTCACTTTTCAACTTTTATCACTGCTTAGTACATCTCCCCCTTAGTCCGCTGCAATAAACCTGTTTTTCAGCTGATGGGAGTGGCTCATACCACATCTATGACCAAGTATAGGAAGCTGTGCATTGAGATTCTTTTTTGGTCACAGTGCTGTACATTGCTGCTAGTTGACTAACTGCATCCTGTCCTTTGCACATGTTCTATCAGAGTACATATTATTGCCTATAGGGCTGTGGGCATTGAGCAGTGCCACAGAGCTAGCACAGCCAAGAAACTGCGTTAGGAACACAAGCCTCTATGTATAATCCTCTGTTGTGGTGGAGAAGCGGTATCGGCGCATGTTACGTACACAGGTACCGCTTCTCCCCCATATATGACACTGATGATGGGTGCTATGTGCCCCTGTCATTATTGGAGCTGCTATCTTTAACATCAGTGGCTGCTGCGACTGCCGGGTGCAGGCTGTGCATGGGTGATCATGTGATGGTAGCAAAATCTCACGCATGCGCAGTGGAGCCGGCTGAGGGAGAGACCACAGCGCATCAACACTAGGCTGTGGGGCACTGGCAGGAATTGCCCGAGAGGGGAGATTTCACTCCAGAAAATTAGATGATCATACATGTCGTTGCTAGTGCTTCCTGCGTCGCCTACAAAAAAAGGCAAAGCAAGAAGACTTATACTGGCACAATCCGTGCCAGTATATATATATATCGTGGTGGTGTCCGGCACTCAAAGCAATAGAGTGGTAAAAGTGCTGCGGTGCCCTCCGTGAGGGAATGGTGTCCCACTAGATACTTCCAAGGGTAAAGCAGGCGGCACTCAGCAGTCTGAATTCCATTTAAACTTTTATTAAACAACCAATAAATGTATTGCCAAATATAATATGTGCTCACACCAATAAAGTGTCACATGCCGCTATCCAGGCTCCCCATGCTGCCTGGCTAAGCCTGTTTCTCCTGCAGTCAATCAGTGTCACTGTTACAAGCCCGCCGCCCACAGTACCGCTCCTCCTAGGTGGAGACCGTCCCCACTGCAGAGTCCAGACAGAACAGGGAAGTGTGGGGAGGAGGGTGCAGTGGGGCCGGAGTTATCCGCAGGGAAGTGTGGGGACTTAACGCAGGTGGGCCGGAGTTATCCGCAGTCTAGTCTATGCATGCTGGCTGCGGCAGCTGCCGCACTACCATCATGTTTATTACTGCCTAGAACCTTGGGGCCCCTCACAATGTCGGATTCGATATTGAAGTCCCCTTTCACTACCCACTGTCGATGATATTAAGTACTAGTCAACATTTTGAACATGCCAACATTTTGTCAGTGTCGACATTTCTCTGACGTCCTAGTGGATGCTGGGAACTACGTAAGGACCATGGGGAATAGCGGGGCTCCGAAGGAGGCTGGGCACTCTAGAAAGATTTATGACTACGTGGTGTGCACTGGCTCCTCCCACCATGACCCTCCTCCAAGCCTCAGTTAGATTTTGTGCCCGGCCGAGGTTGGATGCACACTAGGGGCTCTCCTGAGCCCTTAGAAAGAAAGTATAGATTTAGGTTTTTTATTTTCAGTGAGACCTGCTGGCAACAGGCTCACTGCAGCGAGGGACTAAGGGGAGAAGAAGCGAACTCGCCTGCTTGCAGCCGGATTGGGCTTCTTAGGCTACTGGACACCATTAGCTCCAGAGGGATCGACCGCAGGCCCAGTCCTTGGTGTTCGGTCCCGGAGCCGCGCCGCCGTCCCCCTTACAGAGCCAGAAGCAAGAAGAGGTCCGGAAAAACGGCGGCAGAAGACATCAGTCTTCACCAAGGTAGCGCACAGCACTGCAGCTGTGCGCCATTGCTCCTCATACACACTTCATACTCCGGTCACTGAGGGTGCAGGGCGCTGGGGGGGGGGCGCCCTGAGAAGCAATAATAACACCTTGGCTGGCAAAAATTCCACAATATATAGTCCCAGAGGCTATATATGTGGAAAATACCCCTGCCAGAATATGGAAAAAAAGCGGGAGAATAGTCCGCGGAAAAGGGGCGGAGCTATCTCTCACAGCACACTGGCGCCATTTCTCCTTCACAGATCCGCTGGAAGGAAGCTCCCTGGCTCTCCCCTGCAGTCTACACTACAGAACAGGGTAAAAACAGAGAGGGGGGGCACTAAATTTAGGCGCAGTATATAATATATAGAAAAAGCAGCTATAGGGGACATAACTCAGTTAGTCCCTGCATTATATAGCGCTCTGGTGTGTGCTGGCATACTCTCACTCTGTCCCCCCAAAGGGCTTTTGTGGGTCCTGTCCTCATTCGGAGCATTCCTTGTGTGTGTGCGGTGTGTCGGTACGGCTGTGTCGACATGTTTGATGAGGATAATGATGTGGAGGCGGAGCAGATGCCTTTAGAAGAGATGTCACCCCCTGCGGGGCAGACACCTGAGTGGATGAGCTTATGGAAAGTAATGAGTGCACGTATAAACTCCTTACATAAGAAAATTGACGACATGCCAAATGTGGGACAGCCGACTTCTCAGCTCGTGCCTGCCCAGGCGTCGCATGGGTCGTCAGGGGCTCTAAAACGCCCGCTACCGCAAGCAGACCCAGATGTCGACACTGATACTGACACCAGTGTCGACGACGATGAGTCTAACCTGATGCCCACTAAGGCCATTCACTGCATGATTGAGGCAATGAAAGAGGTGTTACACATTTCTGATATAACTACAGGTACCACTAAAAAGGGTATTATGTTTGGAGAGAAAAAACTACCCGTAGTTTTTCCCCCATCAGATGAATTAAATGAAGTGTGTGAAGAAGCGTGGGCTTTCCCGGATAAAAAATTGGTAATTCCTAAGAAGGTACTAATGGTGTTCCCTTTCCCGCCAGAGGATAGGTCACGTTGGGAAACACCCCCCAGGGTGGACAAAGCGCTCACACGTTTGTCTAAAAAGGTGGCACTACCGTCTCCGGATACGGCAGCCCTCAAGGAACCTGCTGATAGAAAGCAGGAGGCGATCCTGAAGTCTGTATATACACACTCAGGCATTATACTTAGGCCAGCTATTGCGTCAGCCTGGATGTGCAGTGCTGCCGCTGCGTGGTCAGATAAACTGTCAGAAAATATTGACACATTAGACAGAGACACGATCCTGTTAACCATAGACCATATAAAAGACTCAGTCTTATATATGAGAGATGCACAGAGGGAAATCTGCCGACTGGCATCTAAAGTTAGTGCATTGTCCATTTCTGCTAGGAGAGGCTTATGGACTCGCCAGTGGACAGGAGATGCAGATTCTAAAAAGCACATGGAAGTGTTGCCATATAAGGGTGAGGAATTATTTGGGGATGGTCTCTCGGACCTAGTTTCCACAGCAACGTCTGGGAAGTCAGCATTTTTACCCCATGTCCCCTCACAGCCTAAGAAGGCGCCGTTTTATCAGGTTCAGTCCTTTCGGACCCAGAAAAACAGGCGTGGAAAAGGCGGGTCCTTTCTGTCCAGAGGCAGAGGTAGGGGAAAAAGGCTACAACAAACAGCAGGTTCCCAGGAGCAAAAATCCTCCCCCGCTTCTTCTTCCAAGTCCGCCACATGACGGTGGGGCTCCACAGGCGGAGCCAGGTACGGTGGGGGGTCGCCTCAAGAATTTCAGCGATCAGTGGGCTCGCTCACAGGTGGATCCCAGGATCCTGAAAATAGTATCTCAGGGGTACAAACTGGAATTCGAGGCGTCCCCACCCCACCGGTTCTGCCTTGCCGATTGCTCCCTCAGACAGGGAGGCAGTGCTAGCGGCAATTCACAAGCTGTATTCCCAGCAGGTGATAATCAAGGTACCCCTACTTCAACAAGGCCGGGGTTATTATTCCACACTATTTGTGGTACCGAAACCGGACGGTTCGGTGAGACCCATTTTAAATTTAAAATCCTTGAACACGTACATAAAAAAAATTCAAGTTCAAGATGGAATCGCTCAGGGCGGTTATTGCAAGCCTGGACGAGGGGGATTACATGGTATCCCTGGACATCAAGGATGCTTACTTGCATGTCCCCATTTACCATCCTCACCAGGAGTACCTCAGATTTGTGGTACAGGATTGCCATTACCAATTCCAGACGCTGCCGTTTGGCCTGTCCACGGCACCGAGGGTGTTTACCAAGGTTATGGCGGAAATGATGATACTCCTTCGAAAAAAGGGAGTTTTAATTATCCCGTACTTGGACGATCTCCTAATAAAAGCGAGGTCCAAGGAACAGTTGTTGGTGGGAGTAGCACTATCTCAGGAGGTGCTGCACCAGCACGGCTGGATTCTGAATATCCCAAAGTCACAGCTGGTTCCGACGACACGGCTACTGTTCCTGGGTATGATTCTGGATACAGTCCAGAAGAAAGTGTTTCTCCCGGAGGAGAAAGCCAGGGAGTTGTCATCTCTAGTCAGAGACCTCCTGAAACCAAAACAGGTATCAGTGCATCGCTGCACACGGGTCCTGGGAAAGATGGTGGCTTCTTACGAAGCAATTCCCTTCGGCAGGTTCCATGCCAGAATCTTTCAGTGGGACCTGTTGGACCAGTGGTCCGGATCGCATCTTCAGATGCATCGCTTAATAACCCTGTCTCCAAGAACCAGGGTGTCTCTACTGTGGTGGCTGCAGTGTGCCCATCTTCTAGAGGGCCGCAGGTTCGGCATACAGGACTGGGTCCTGGTGACCACGGATGCCAGCCTTCGAGGCTGGGGGGCAGTCATACAGGGAAGAAACTTCCAAGGACTATGGTCGAGTCAGGAGACTTCCCTTCACATAAAATCTACAATGCCCTAAGTAAAGCAAGATCCCTGCTCCTACACCAGCCGGTGCTGATCCAGTCAGACAACATCACGGCAGTCGCCCATGTAAATCGACAGGGCGGCACAAGAAGCAGGATGGCGATGGCAGAAGCCACAAGAATTCTCCGATGGGCGGAGAATCATGTACTAGCACTGTCAGCAGTGTTCATTCCGGGAGTGGACAACTGGGAAGCAGACTTCCTCAGCAGACACGACCTCCACCCGGGAGAGTGGGGACTTCACCCAGAAGTCTTCCAGATGCTGGTAAACCGTTGGGAAAAACCACAGGTGGACATGATGGCGTCCCGTCTCAACAAAAAGTTAAAAAGATATTGCGCCAGGTCAAGGGACCCTCATGCGATAGCTGTGGACGCTCTAGTGACACCGTGGGTGTACCAGTCGGTTTATGTGTTCCCTCCTCTGCCTCTCATTCCAAAGGTATTGAGAATAATAAGAAAGCGAGGAGTAAACACAATTCTCGTGGTTCCGGATTGGCCAAGACGAGCGTGGTACCCGGAACTTCAAGAGATGCTCTCAGAGGACCCGTGGCCTCTACCGCTCAGACAGGACCTGATACAGCAGGGGCCCTGTCGGTTCCAAGACTTACCGCGGCTGCGTTTGACGGCATGGCGGTTGAACACCGGATCCTAAAGGAAAAGGGTATTCCGGAAGAAGTCATTCCTACGCTTATTAAGGCCAGGAAAGATGTTACGGCAACGCATTATCACCGCATATGGCGGAAATATGTTGCATGGTGCGAGGCCAATAAGGCCCCAACAGAGGAATTTCAACTAGGTCGATTTCTGCATTTCCTGCAAGCAGGAGTGGATATGGGCCTAAAACTAGGCTCCATTAAAGTACAGATCTCGGCTCTGTCGATTTTCTTTCAAAAAGAACTAGCTTCAGTACCTGAAGTTCAGACATTTGTGAAAGGAGTGCTGCATATTCAGCCCCCGTTTGTGCCTCCTGTGGCACCTTGGGATCTCAACGTGATGTTGAGTTTCTTAAAATCACATTGGTTTGAGCCACTAAAAACCGTGGATCTGAAATATCTCACGTGGAAAGTGGTCATGTTATTAGCCTTGGCTTCAGCCAGGCGAGTGTCAGAATTGGCGGCTTTATCATGTAAAAGCCCTTATCTGATTTTCCATATGGATAGGGCAGAGTTGAGGACTCGTCCCCAATTTCTCCCTAAGGTGGTGTCAGCGTTTCACCTGAACCAGCCTATTGTGGTGCCGGCGGCTACTAGTGAATTGGAGGACTCCAAGTTGCTAGACGTTGTCAGGGCCCTGAAAATACATGTTTCCAGGACGGCTGGAGTCAGAAAATCTGACTCGCTGTTTATCCTGTATGCACCCAACAAGCTGGGTGCTCCTGCTTCTAAGCAGTCTATTGCTCGCTGGATTTGTAGTACAATTCAGTTTGCACATTCTGTGGCAGGCATACCACAGCCAAAATCTGTAAATGCCCATTCCACAAGGAAGGTGGGCTCATCTTGGGCGGCTGCCCGAGGGGTCTCGGCTTTACAACTTTGCCGAGCAGCTACTTGGTCAGGGGCAAACACGTTTGCAAAATTCTACAAATTTGATACCCTGGCTGAGGAGGACCTGGAGTTCTCTCATTCGGTGCTACAGAGTCATCCGCACTCTCCCGCCCGTTTGGGAGCTTTGGTATAATCCCCATGGTCCTTACGGAGTTCCCAGCATCCACTAGGACGTCAGAGAAAATAAGAATTTACTCACCGGTAATTCTATTTCTCGTAGTCCGTAGTGGATGCTGGGCGCCCATCCCAAGTGCGGATTGTCTGCAATACTTGTAAATAGTTATTGTTAACTAAAGGGTTATTGTTGAGCCATCTGTTGAGAGGCTCAGTTGTTTTTCATACTGTCAAACTGGATATAGTATCACGAGTTGTACGGTGTGATTGGTGTGGCTGGTAAGAGTCTTACCCGGGATTCTAAATCCTTCCTTATTATGTCAGCTCGTCCGGGCACAGTGTCCTAACTGAGGCTTGGAGGAGGGTCATGGTGGGAGGAGCCAGTGCACACCAGGTAGTCATAAATCTTTCTAGAGTGCCCAGCCTCCTTCGGAGCCCCGCTATTCCCTATGGTCCTTACGGAGTTCCCAGCATCCACTACGGACTACGAGAAATAGAATTACCGGTGAGTAAATTCTTATTTTTTCATGTTGACATTTTGTACGTCAACTTTTTGAACCTCTTGACATTATGGCGTTTAGATTATGATTATCTTGAATGTTGACACACAGTAGTGGCACTGTGTTCAAAAAGGGTGTGTGGTATCGTAGAAACCCTTCATTGCGTCACTATGGGGGCGCAGTCTAACTGGAAGCTCCCCTGGCAATCTGAGGACATGCCCAGCATCCCCGGAGAAGCTGGGCTGTCCCAAGAGACTAGTGTCTGCACTGCCAGCTCCTGCTCAGTTACAGGAGAATGTCACACACACTGCAGCACCCAGCTCCGGTCACTGTGGAGGTGCCAGTGTTTTAGTGCCACCCTTTGACCTCTTGCTAAACCCAACTGAGTCTATTCCAGATTAATGTTGTTAGGCTGAAACAATGGAATACATACGTATTACCGGTGGCTGGGATCCCGGCTGTCATGATCCCGACAGCGGGATCTCGGCCACCAATGTGCCAGTAGCGGGGCGAGTGCTAGAAAGCCCCTTGCGAGCACGGTGGCTTGATGCGCTTGCCACAGGTTATAGTCTCCCTTTATGGGGGTCGTGGACACCCATAGAGGGAGAAAAGCCTGTGGCACCGGTATTCCGGCAGCAGCATTTCACCGCCTGTTGGGATCCCGGCGTCGGCATTGTGTCCGCCGGGACCCCGACAGGCAGTCTCGTGATTGCTCTTGCGAAACAATTCCAGATGATGGTGTGGTGCTTTTTGTTTGATGTGTAGACCAGTTTTCAATCCCAAAGACTATCAGTGTCTGCCAGAGTTATTGTACATCTTAATGGATGCCTGTACGGGATCAGTATGTAATCCCGCTGGACGGGATCCCGGCGGTCGAAATACCGACGACGGAATCCCAACCACACAATCCCGACAGGGGTGGCGAGCGGAATGCAGCCCCTTGCGTGCTCGCTTCGCTCGCCGGCTGCGTGGACACCCACGGAGGGAGAATATGTCGGGATTGTGCCGGTCAGGATTCCGGCGTCAGTATTTTGACCGCCGGGATTCCGTCCGGCGGGATGTTGAACTCATCCTGCCTGTACCTATGTCAAAATCAGACCTATGAAAGAAACATTTGTCCACAGCACACAGCTGAGAAAAGTCCTAGTAAATGCTGTTATTTGAACAACATTGGCCCTCATTCCGAGTTGTTCGCTCGGTAAAAATCTTCGCATCGCAGCGATTTTCCGCTTAATGCGCATGCGCAATGTCCGCACTGCGACTGCGCCAAGTAAATTTGCTATGCAGTTAGGAATTTTACTCACGGCTTTTTCATCGTTCTGGCGATCGTAATGTGATTGACAGGAAATGGGTGTTACTGGGCGGAAACAGGCCGTTTTATGGGCGTGTGGGGAAAAACGCTACCGTTTCCGGAAAAACCGCAGGAGTGGCCGGAGAAACGGAGGAGTGTCTGGCCGAACGCTGGGTGTGTTTGTGACGTCAAACCAGGAACGACAAGCAGTGAAATGATCGCAGATGCCGAGTAAGTCTGAAGCTACTCAGAAACTGCTACGAGGTGTGTAATCGCAATATTGCGAATACATCGTTCGCAATTTTAAGATGCTAAGATTCACTCCCAGTAGGCGGTGGCTTAGCATGAGCAAATCTGCTAAAATCCGCTTGCGAGCGAACAACTCGGAATGACCCCCATAGTACATAAAGACCTACGTTACATTTGTTCTTAGTCTGCTCGTCTGGTGGAAGCAGCTTTTATAGATCATAATGCAAATATAACATTTATAGTACATTCCAAAACAGTTTTTTCTCTAATGGAACCATAATTACGTCACATGACACCGAGAGGTGATTTCATTTCCCATCTATACAGTTTATACCCATTAATATGATACACTGAAGTACAGCCAAGAATTGTTTGTTGGTGGAAAAGATGATTAAGAGTAAAAGATAAGGTAAAGTCTTATGCTGCAGAAACTATCATTTATAATGGGAATCATTTTTTGCTTAGAATATGGAGTTAATTTAAGTTTAAAGGCCCAGTTTACAATGTCAGTTCCACTTTTATGGAATAATCCACAATTAGCTGAAACAAGCAATAGTCAGTTTACACAAGTATTGTGTCTCTAGGCATATGTGATGTTCGGAGACACGGAGTAGGGATTTTCCCTTTCACAAAAAAATGTCATCCAAAGATAAAGAATTCTGATGCATGGGGTGAGGCTCCCCGTTTTAGGGTGAGGCTCCCCGTGTCCCCAGCACACCTGGCACATGCCAAGATCTCAGCATGAGTCACGGTGACAGTATGAAACTCATACGGAAATAGTCACATTGGTGTTTGATAAAAGGTAATGGTGATACTGGCACGTGAGTGAATGTGAGATCAGCAGATTTATCAACGTGATCCTTGGACTGAAACTGCAGAACAAGCTTCATATTTCAAGGAAGGAAATGAACAAAAACTTGGAAATATGGCTTTATAATCAGGAATGCAAAATGCATCTTTTTCCTGCAAAGAATGTTTGTATTTACAGCAAATCTAACATTAAAGCGCTGACAGATTAAAGTGTTGATTTGTGAAAGTTGTCAGGGCATGGAGTTCAGCACTTTGGGGCTCCTGTATACATAAAGTTAGTTTATGAGGTTTGTTTTACCATTAAGTACACTTTATGTACCTTTTGCTATCCCTAATGCATACTGAGTGAGAAATAACACTACATAATGATCAGATAATACGGAGATCTTAGTTGGGTATATCTGCAGATATATACGCAACTAAGATCTCCGTATTATCTGATCATTATGTAGTGTTATTTCTCACTCAGTATGCATTAGGGATAGCAAAATGTTTTTCTCTTACCAGGAATTACCCCTCCCTTTTAGCACCTGAGTGACATCACAATCTGATTGAGCAGCTAGCCAATAAATGTGCACTTTATGTACCTTGCCTTGTATGTGCTCAAAATATGCATGCACAGACATCTGTATTCAGATTCTGCTGCATCTTATGCAACATAATTGCAGCTGTGTCAGATCCGTACATACAGATTTCAACATGCATATGTCACAGGTTCTTGACCATTGGTGCAACATACTGTACATATTGATGATGATCTGCACAGAACTTTGGGGCAGATGTATTAAACCTGGAGAGGTGATAAAGCAGTGATACGTGCAAGGTGATAACGCACCAGCCAATCATTACGGGTTTGAAAAATTACAGAAGCTGATTGGCTGGTGCGTTATCACCTTTCACTTATCACATACTTGCCTACCTGACCCTCTCTCCATGAGTGAGAAAATGCTCTGTTCCTGGACTTTCCTGGTACTGTATGATTGCCAAGAAAGGTGTTTCACCACAGGTGATGGCAATCATACATTACCAGGAAAGTCCAGGAACAGAGCACCTTTCTTATCAATTAACTAGCTCACCACAGGTGATGGCAATCATACAGTACCAGGAAAGTCCAGGAACAGAGCATTTTCTCACTCATGGAGAGAGGGTCAGGTAGGCAAGTATGTCTAAAACCAATGAGGTGGCAGACCACACCCCTAACATAGGCCCCTACCACTGCAATCCCCCGGTGGGCCCTACATGCCCCAGTCCGACACTGTTCAAATGTATAAATGCGTCAGTGAAACCTCACCCCTGTGGTAATGTCCTCAGCTTTGCGATAGACAGAGCATGCATGGGAGCTCTTCCTGGCACCTGCATGGAAATCTTGCGCCATCTCATCGCCTGGGAGGTGGAAGGGGGAGCGAAAGGTGTTTAAGGGAAAATATGTAAATCCTCGATCTGGATTTCCAATCGCCCCTTGAAGAATGGGGGATAGATATTTTTATTATTTTCTTTATTATTTGTTAATAACAATCTTTTATTGAGGATAATGCACAACAGAAATGATGTAAGAGATACGCAAATAATATGATAAACATCAATAAATGACATCATTAACAAAAAGTTTTAAAAAAATAGATTTTTTTTTTTTATGATGGGGGGGGGGGGGAGAAGCAGGACTATAATGGGACATACAGCACAAAAGAGAATTAAGATTATTAAGAGATGTTTCTCAGAAGCAACCACGTGGTAGTTACACATATTTTCATAACTGATTCAGAAGTAGACGCCGGTAAATATTTTAAATATAACTCCCATTTAGTGTGAAATTTCACCAACCCTTTTCTATGCCATAACAGGCAGAACGTCTATCATGATATAAGTATACCAATAATTCAGATTTCAGCATCTCGATGGAGGGGGCTGTGATTTCCAATCATTGTCGTAAGATTAAGAATCTGGCTAAGGTGGTAAATGTAGTCAGCAATGGTAACGCATTATTCTGTACCATATCAGAAGTCCATGGTGTGATGTCAGCCAACAGCAAAGGCTTCCAAGAAAAGGGAAGGCTGCAATTTAATATTGTTTGGATAAAATGATGGACATTGTGCCAAAAACGTTTTATTTTAGAGCACTGCCAAATATTATGCAAAAAGGTGGCTGAGGAAATAGAACATTTAGGACAACTAGAAGAAGCGGAGTCTGTAAAACGACCCCATTGGGTCTGGGATATATAGACTCTGTTGGGGAATTTAATACGACTCTCTTGCAACTTGGCTGATCTCACCCACTTAAAAATCTAAGGAAATTGTATAAAAATCACTGCAGGAGAAGGAAAATCCTGGAAATCCTGAGTCCATATGGACCACACTTTGCCCCACAGCTTATCTGTAGCAGATGGTAAGAGATAATTATAAATATAGCTTTTATCAGTTTTTACTTCTCTCTTACGTCCTAGAGGATGCTGGAGTCCATTTTAGCACCATGGGGTATAGATGGGTCCACTAGGAGATTAAGATATTAATAGTGTGGGCTGGCTCCTCCCTCTATGCCCCTCCTACCAGACTCAGTTTAGAAAATGTGCCCGGAGGAGCCGGTCACAGCTGGGGGAGCTCTTAGGAGTTTTCTTATTTTTTTTTGTTTTAACAGAGCATTAGGTACAGGAAAGCTGCTGGCAACAGCTTTCCTGCATTGTGGGACTTGGGGGGGGGAGTAGAAACAAACTCTTGAAGTTAATGGTTGTCTATCTCCGCTGACAGGACACTGAGCTCCTGAGGGTGCTGATCACAAGCCCACGATGCGACCGCTCACTCCCGCAGCACAGATGCCACCCCCTATCAGAGCCAGAAGAGTGGAGAGTACAGCGTCGGCGTCCCAGTTAGCGGGTCACCGGCGGGTATGGCGTAACAAGGGTGGGAGCGCAGATCTGATAGGCTGCGCTCCATGAAGGCTCAGCTACACACAGTGTAGGCGCTTGGAGGGGCATCCTGGGCCAGCACAATCACCCAAAACTGGTAAAAGCAGCTAACAGGGGCTAATCCCGCTGTTAGCATATAAGACCTCCGGCCAGTATAATAAAATATACAGGGTGTGGGGCTTCTCCTCAGAGCGGATCCAGCACTCACCAGCGCCATTTTCTCCCTGCAGACATAGAAAGCAAGACACTGACAGGGAGCGCTGCCCTCCACATAACTCCAGTTATCCTCTTCAGTACCAGGGTGTTATAGACATGGGAGGGAAGAGTGTGTTGTTAGTACTAATTAACCTATTAAGGTTGGTTAGACAGCGCCAGGCTTTTATCATAACAACTGCCCACAGGGGCGCTCTGTGGCTGGTTCCTTAGACTCTGTGGTTCTCTGAAGATACTCTGGGGGAAACTGTATCTGATTTTTTTTTTGTGTGTGTGTGTGTTTCTTTAAGGGGAATGATATCCCAGATTTCTACAAGGATGTCACATACTGAGAAAGACGCAGTTTTTGACGAAATCTGTGGAGGGTTTGCAGTATTTGGCCCCCACTAATTAATCAAAAACCTCCCCTACGTACCCACAAAAGCATACACTTGCCCAGATGAAGCAAGCCGACACTGATACCGACTCTGATACAGGGGACGGTGATGGGAATATGCAGGAGGGAGGGAGGGTGCATCCCTTGCTAAAGGGGTGCAACTAATGACTGAAGCCATTAGGGATGTTTTGCACATTACTGAGAAGGTACCTGAGCAGGTGGAGGAATCTTATTTTACAGAAAGTAAGAAATTCTCGCTTACCTTCCCGGTTTCCCAGGAGTTAAACTCTTTGTTTGAAAAATCCTGGGAAAACCCAGAGAAAAATTCCAGATCCTAAAAAGGGTTTTCTCATTGCTTTCCCTTTACCGGAGGATAGAGAAAAAAAAAAGTGGGAAAACCCCCCCTTATAGTTGACGCTTCTGTATCTAGGTTGTCAAATAGGTGGTTTTACCTGTTCCTAGTTCAACCACTTTAAAAAAGGCAGCTGACTGCAAGATTGAGACTACACTCAAATCACTATACACATAGTAAAGTGGTCAGGCACATTGTTAGAGGACTTGGATACTATGGATAGGAGTGACATTGATTTGTTCTTGCATCACATACAGAATTCTGCAGGGTTCATGGTGGAGGCCATGAAGGACCTTGGCATGCTGAATGCACGGGCTACTTCTATGGCGGTCTCGGCATGCAGAGGACTCCGACTACGCCACTAGACTGCGGATGCAGAATCCAAGAGAAGCGTTGAGAACCTACCCTTCACAGGTCAGGCTCTGTTTGGGGACGCATTGGATGCGTGGATCGCCACGGCAACTACGGGTAAGTCATCCTTTCTTCCCCCAGCAGCACCACCGGATAGGAAATCTTATCCTTCGCCTACACTGCAGTCCTTTCGGACCACAAAATTAAATAAATCCAAATCCCGCCCACCTTCTTTAGAGGAGGTCGGAGAAAGTCCAGAAAACCTGCACCATCAGGTTCCCAGGAACAGAAATCAGGTTCTGCTTCCTCAAAATCTTCAGCATGACGGTGGACCTCCCAGCCTGGAGGTCGGGCAGGTGGGAGCGAGACTAAAAGCTTTCAGTCACGTTTGGGCATCATCATGTCTAGACCCCTGGGTAAAAGGATATTGTTGCCAAGGGATACAGACAGGAGTTTCAAGAACTCCCACCTCACAGATTCTTCAAATCAGGCTTACCAGCTTCGCTGACAGAAAGTGCCATCCTACAGGAAGCCATTCAAAAATTAGTTCAAACGAATGGCATTATTCCAGTTCCATTTCACCTACAACACAAGGGTTATTACTCAAACCTGTTTGTGGTACCGAAACCGGATGGTTCGGTAAGGCCAATATTGAACCTAAAGTCATTGAACCCCTACTTGAGGGAATTCAAATTCAAGATGGAGTCTCTGAGAGCGGTGATCTCATGTCTGGAGGAAGGGAAATTCCTAGTATCCCTGGATATCAAGGATGCATACCTTTACATTCCGATCTGGCCGCCTCACCAGGCTCATCTCAGATTTGCACTGCTTGACTGTCACTATCAGTTCCAGGCATCTCCACAACATCGAGGGTGTTCACCAAGGTCATGGCGGAGATGATGCTGCTACTCCTCTGCAGACAGGGAGTGAACATAGTTCCATATCTGGACGATCTGCTGATAAAAGCAGCTTCCAAGGAGAAGATGTTGCAGAGTATTGCTGTCTCAACTCGACTACTCCAGGATCATGGGAGGATCCTGAACCGTCCAAAGTCACATTTGGAGCCGACGAGGAGACTGCCCTTCCTGGGGATGATACTCAACACGGAAGTGTAGAGGGTGTTTCTACCGGTGGAGAAAGCATTGATGATCCAATCCATGGTCCGGGAGCTTCTAGAGCCAGCCCGGGTGTCGGTTCATCAGTGCATTCGAATTCTGGGGAAGATGGTTACATCCTACGAGGCTCTTCAGTACGGAAGATTCCATGAGAGGTTCTTCCAACTGGATCTCCTAGACAAATGGTCGGGATCACATCTTCACATGCACCAACGGATACGCCCGTCACCGAAAGCCAAAATTTCACTCCTATGGTGGCTGCAAGCTTCTCACTCACTCGAAGGCCGCAGGTTCGGGATTCAGAATTGGTTCCTTCTAACCACGGATGCAAGTCTCAGATGTTGGCGAGCAATCACCCAAGGGGAAAACTTCCAAGGAAGGTGGTCCAGTCAAGAATCTCTCCTTCCAATAAACGTTCTGGAACTGAGGGCTATTTACAATGGCCTTCTACAAGCGGCACATCTTCTGCAAGATCAAGCCATTCAGGTTCAGTTGGACAACGTCACAGCGGTGTCCTACATAAACAGGCAGGGCAGAACGAAGAGCAGAGCTGCGATGTCAGAGGTAACAAGAATCATCCTCTGGGCAGAAAAGCACGCGGTGGCGCTGTCAGCAATCTTCATTCGGGAGTGGACAACTGGGAAGCGGACTTCCTCAGCAGACACGATCTCCATCCAGGAGAATGGGGCCTCCACCCGTAGGTGTTCGCAGAAGTGACAAGCTGATGGGGTGTACCTCAAATAGACATGATGGCCTCTCAACTCAACAAGAAGCTTCGGAGGTACTGTTCCAGGTCGAGAGACCCACACGCAGTGACGGTGGGCGCACTGGTAACTCCGTGGACATACAAGTCAGTGTATGTATTCCCTCCACTTCCACTCATCCCAAGGATTCTCAAGCTCATAAAGAGAACTGAAGTTCAGGCGATCCTCATTGCTCCGGCCTGGCCAAGAAGGGCTTGGATCTTCTGAAATTACTGCTGGAGGATCCGAGGCCTCTTCCTCTTTACGAGGACCTTCTGCAACAGGGGCTGTTTGCCTATCAAGACTTACCGCGGCTATGTTTGATTGCATGGAGGTTGAATGCCAGATCTTAGCTTGGAAGGGCATTCCGAAAAAGGTCATTCCTACCCTGATACAGGCTAGGAAGGGAGTAACGTAAAAACATTACCTTCGGATTTGGAAAAAGTGTGTGTCTTGGTGTGAATCCAAAAAGTTTCCTACGGTGGAGTTTCAACTGAGACTGTTTCTCCTCTTTCTGCAAGCAGGAGTGGATGTCTGCCTACGCTTGGGCTCCATAAAGGTCCAGATTTCGGCCTTGTCCATTTTCTTCCAGAAACAATGGGCTGCTCTTCCTGAAGTTCAGATATTCTTGAAAGAGGTTCTGCATATTCAACCACCCTTTGTGCCACCTACGGCACCTTGGGATCTTAATGTGGTACTGCAGTTCCTGCAATCAGATTGGTTCGAGCCTTTACAGGACGTGGACGTCAAGTTTCTTACTTGGAAAGCGGTCACACTGTTGGCTTTGGCGTCTGCTAGACGTGTGTCGGAATTGGGGGCATTTTCATGCAAGAGCCCCTACTTGATTTTCTATGAGGAGAGTCGAGCTCAGAACGCGTCAGCAGTTTCTTCCGAAGGTTGTGTCAGCCTTTCATGTCAACCAACCCATTGTGGTGCCAATGGCTACTGACTCCTCAATTACCCCTAAGTCCTTGGATGATGTGAGGGCTTTGAAAATATATGTGAAGAGAACTTCTCGTCATAGAAAGTCGGACGCTCTGTTCGTCCTTTATGATCCCAACAAGGTTGGGTGTCCTGCTTCTAAGCAGACAATTTCTCGCTGGATCAGGTTCACTATCCAGCATACTTATTCTTCGGCAGGCTTGCAGTGTCCAAGATCTGTTAAGGCCCACTCTATTCGTAAAGTGGGTTCTTGCTGGGCGGCTGCCCGGGGTGTCTCGGCTTTACAGCTTTGCCGAGCAGCAACTTGGTCAGGGTCGAACACGTTCGCTAAGTTCTAAAAGTTCAATACTTTGGCCTCCGAGGACCTAAAGTTTGGTCAATCTGTTCTGCAGGAACCTCAACACTCTCCCTCCCATACTGAGAGCTTTGGTACATCCCCATGGTACTAAAATGGACCCAGCATCCTCTAGGACGTAAGAGAAAATAGGATTTTAATTACCTACTGGTAAATCCTTTTCTCGTAGTCCGTAGAGGATGCTGGGCGCCCGCCCAGTACTTCGTATTCCTGCTTTGTTACTTGGTTCAGTTTGTTGGTTCAGCCGTTGCTGAATTGTTCCGAGTTGGTTAGCTTAGCTTTCCTTTTTTTGTACGTGTGAGCTGGTGTGAATCTCACCACTATCTGTGTATTTCCTTCTCTCGAAGTATGTCCGTCTCCACGGACACAGTTTCTAGACTGAGTCTGGTAGGAGGGGCATAGAGGGAGGAGCCAGCCCACACTATTAATCTCTTAAAGTGCCCATGGCTCCTAGTGGACCCATCTATACCCCATGGTACTAAAATGGACCCCAGCATCCTCTATGGACTACGAGAAAAGGATTTACCGGTAGGTAATTAAAATCCTATTTTTTCCCCCCACTTAGAATTAACATTCAATTTGTAGTAATTTGTGCTAGAGTAATTCTTTCATCTGACTGGTCTATGCTTAGACCCTCCTAATAGGTAGGAGGCAGAAGACAGAGTCTTTGTACTAACCCCCCACGAAAATGGATAACTATTCCCAAAAAACACCTGCGTAGCGGCACATACAACGGCCAGTGCAGGTAATGCTACCAATATGTTAAAAAGTAACCAACACAATAAGCCACTGATGTGTTATTGTTTATCAGTAATATCTGCATCTGATTCCCATCATCATATACACTGGAGATGTCAAAATCATTAGATAAGGAAAATAGCTCATCTGCGGTCATACATGTGCCTGCGTAATGTCAGTGTCACACAGCACAAGCAGAGCTTACTGTAACAGCTCTTTGTGCATCTACACCATATTGAGACCGGCTCAGTCTACCATAGACTAATGCGGCTACGTGAGGGACGGGATTATTGTTTTGTCACCTTTTTAATTCTACATTAAACTGCTACTTAGGATATAATTTTATCTTCATGCAGCTGGTGCATTTACCATAATATGCTGAGTCCACTGTATATTCAGATGTAACCAACACAGAATAAGTGTATACCTGCTCCATTGCTTAGATGCATTTTATACACGTACAAAGTATTTTTACTCTTCATATGTATATCACGTTCTAACCATCACTCCATACAGCACCGCAATATATGTTGGTGCTGTATAAAATGTTATACTCACATTGATACAATGACCAGCATATCTGAATACAGTAAATGAAACCAGAGATGGGTGAGGCTCGAATTCTGGAAACCTGACCTGCAAGATGTGGATTGGAAATCCCCAGCAATAAGCGTCTCACAGGGAGTGTCCCGTAAACACTCCACTATAGGAATACTGCGTTACATAAAAGGAGCTGGTCATAAAAGCCAGATAAATAAAAGTAAATATGCTCAGGCAATAGGCTCCCAGGTGCGGTTTCTTATAACTTGCTTTATGTAATACCTTTTATTGTGCTCTAGCATCGCTTCTTTAAGTCATTCCTTACAGCCTTAGCAGTGTGTGGTTTTACAGCTATATAATACCCCTTTTCACACAAGCCTGTGAACACACATCTACCCAGGTTTTCGGTATGTGTGAACAGAAACTACCTGGGATGAAGTCCTGGGGTCATGACCAGGGTCAGGCTAAGAGGAGGGAAATTCCCAGCTTGATAGACCAGGAATTCCCCAGGTCTTATGTGTGGAAGTCTCATCAAACTTCATCACAATAGGCAACCTGTGGCACTCCAGTTCTGTGGAATTACACATCCCAGCATGCCCTGCCATAGTTTTGATATTAAGGCAGAGGTTCCCAAACTGTGTGCCGTGGCTCCCTGGGGTGCCTCGGGACACTTGCAGGGGTGCCCTAGGTTGGTGGTCCAGGACCAATTCAATTTATTCATGGTCAATATAATAGGCAAAACCAGTGCTGGTGGCTGCCAGTCATAAAATATGTGGCCAAACAGAAGCAAATCCTGTCCCTCACCACAGAACTGACCCTAAGGATGACATATAAACGCGATCTACTTAATGTAATATTTCTTTCTAAATTTCTCAATAAGAAATTTTTGGCCTAGGGGTGCCGTGAAAAAAAATCTCATATTCTAGGGCGCCGTGATTCATAAAAGTTTGGAAACCACTGTATTAAGGCATGCTGGCCTTTTTGTAGTTCCACAAAAGCAGGAGTGCCGATGTTGCCTAACCTTGCTTTACCAGATGCTCAAAACCTGTTCCATACCAAAAATGTAGTCTTATAAGTACATGGATTGCTTCTTCGCACTTACTGACAACATTGTGCATGATCTTTACTTAACATGTTAGATCAAAGGCACAATAATATTCCCAGTATACATAAGGAAGCGTTAGTTGGAACGTCATAGGCATCCTGGAGAGTATAGTCTTAGCGTGAGACATGAACATGCAGTGTGACAACATTTATCAAGAAATGCCACTAAAGTTCTCACCAGTTTCGTATATTGTGTGTTTTGATCAGTGCGTTTAAACATACTCATTTTTACAATGAACACTTAGGGACTGGTGCACCCAAGTCCCAATGTGCACAGATCTCACCAGACTGCACATGCAGCAAGCAAATAAACTATCGCCAGATCAGGTCTCTACACACGGACGAAGAGTCGCAGTGGGCGGATGGAGGTGGGACGTCTGTCAGCTGGATCTTTTACACCTAGCATGAGGTTTGTATAAGTGCAGCAGATGTAAGAACAGTGGGCGGGACAGGCTTCACATGCAGTCTCACAGATCTATACTATACTAAGGGGGAATCTTGCATTTCCAAAATGTAGCAACATCCACGTCCAGAAGGAAAAGTGTGGATGTGTCAGACTCACAAGCAGCTTCTTCGCGCAGTAGAAAACCAGGCATTTTACCGTTCACGCTCTTGAAACATACAGCCGATTGCTATTGTCAATACTTTATCTTATATTGCACTTTAGAGGACCTGAATGATCATCTTGGCATATCACTGCATGTCAGAATTTAAGGTTAATGCTTAGTCATTAATACATTGTGTTTAAAGCCGGGTACACTCTAGATTACATTTTAAAAGGAATTTGCCGATGACGACCATCCATTACAACAAATTCTTAAATTTGCCCAGTATGTACCAACTACATCCAGTAGTGGATCTTGCTACGGGGACACGGGATTTCTGCCCAGGGTGCCGCCTTCCGGAGGGCGCCGCTGCCGTAGCAAGATCCGCTACTGCTGGTGCCCCCCGGTGTTGTGCTGTCACAGCTGTGCAGTGCGCAATGCACCGCACGGCATTGTGGGAGCGGCACATAGACACTAGGGGTCATAATTGACCTCTAGTGTCTATGCTGTGCTATGGGAGAGACGTCATGACTTCTCTCCCATAGATCAGAGGACCGGCGGCCAGAGATGGAGGTAAGCAGCGGTCGGGAATCAGGAGCGGGGATGGTGATAATTAATAATATTTGTTGGGGTTTTTTTAGTAAGCGGCACAACGGGGGCACAAGTCTGCAGGGGGCATACCTGACCACGCCCCTTTATGAAGCCACGCCACTATTTTCATCCGGGGCGCCACAAGGGCTAGAACCGGCCTGATGACATCGCTAGCAACATCCCCCATCATCAGAACATGCAGCCCAATCTGGGGATGTCGCTGGCGATGCCATGCTTCTAAATGCAGCGTGGCCCCGCATCCGCCCCCTTAGAAACATAGAATTTGACGGCAGATAAGAACCACTTGGCCCATCTAGTCTGCCCATTTTTTTTTATCCTTAAGGTAATCGCAACCCTTTTTGAACCTTAATTCTTTGTAAGGATATTCATATGCCTATCCCAAGCATGTTTAAATTGCTCTACAGACTTAGCCTCTACCACCTCTGATGGGAGGCTATTCCACGTATCCACTACCCTTTCTGTGAAATAATGTTTCCTTAAATTTCCCCTGAACCTGCCTCCCTCCAGTTTCAGTGTATGTCCTTGAGTTCTAATACTTCTCTTCCTTTGAAGATTGTTTCCCTCCAGAACTATGTTAAAACCTTTGGTATGTTTGAAAGTTTCTATCATGTCTCCCCTTTCCCTTCTCTCCTCCATACTATACATGTTAAGACCTTTTAGCCTTTCCGGGTAAGTTTTGTGATGTAGGCCATGCACCATTTTAGTTGCCCTTCTTTGTACACTCTCTAATGTATTTATATCCTTCTGGAGATATGGTCTCCAGAACTGGACACCGTATTCCAGATGAGGCCGCACCAATGACCTATACAGTGGCATTATTACTTCTCTTTTCCTGCTACAGATTCCTCTCCCTATGCAACCAAGCATCTGACTTGCCTTTCTCTTTGCTTTGTTGCATTGCTTTCCTGCCTTCAAGTCACTTGAAATAGTGACTCCTAAATCCCTTTCCTCCTCAGTAGTTTCCATTATAGTACCCTTGATACTAAATTTAGCCTTTGGGTTTTTGAGACCCAAGTGCATGATTTTGCATTTTTTAGCATTAAACTGTAGTTGCCATGTTCTTGACCATTTTTCAAACCTACCTAGGTCATCAATCATTTGTTTTACCCCTCCCGGTGTGTCTACCCTGTTGCATATCTTTGTATCATCTGCAAAAAGGCATACTTTCCCTTCAATACCATCTGCAATGTCACCAAAGATATTAAAGAGAACTGGTCCGAGTACAGATCCCTGGGGTACTCCACTGGTAACATTTCCCTCCATAGATTGCACTCCATTTACTACAACTGTCTGTTTCCTATCCTGCAACCAGGTTCTTATCCATTTAACTATTTTATAATCCACCCCCACACTTTCAAGTTCATTTAGCAGTCTGCGATGTGGGACAGTGTCAAATGCCTTACTAAAGTCTAGATATGTTACATCTACAGCTCCCCCTTGATCTATTATTTTCATCATAGAGTCAAAAAAGTCAGTAAGTTTTGTTTGGCATGATCTCCCACCAGTAAATCCATGCTGTTTTGGATCCTGTAAGTTGTTTGATTTAAGATACTCCACAACTCTTTCTTTTAGTAGTTTTTCCATTACTTTCCCTACTACTGATGTAAGGCTTACTGGTCTGTAATTACTTGCTTCTACCTTGCTTCCACTTTTGTACAGTGGAACTACATTTGCTCTTTTCCAGTCCTCTGAAATGGCACCTGTATTTAGTGACTAGTTAAATAATTCTGTTAATGGTGCCACCAGCACATCTTTTAGCATCCTTGGGTGTATCACATCTGGCCCCATTGATTTATCCACTTTTAGTTTTGAAAGTTCAGTTAGGACCTTCTCCTCTGTAAATGTACTTTCATCTACCTTATTTTTATGAATGTCCTTGCAACATAACTGGGGCCCCCTGTAGTAAATACTGAGCAAAAATAATTATTTAGGTGATCTGCTATTGCCTTGTCTCCCTCCACCAAATTCTCACTCTCTGGGGTAAATTTACTAAGGTGAGAGATTTTTAGAACTGGTGATGTTGCCCATAGCAACCAATCAGATTATATCTATTATCTTCTAGAAGCAGCTAGATAAATGGTAAGTAGAATCTGATTGGTTGCCATGGGCAACATCACCAGTTCTAAAAATCTCCCACCTTAGTAAATTTACCCCTCTGTCTTAAGTCGTCTTATTCCTCCATTTGATTTTCTCCTTTCATTTATATACTTAAAAAAAGTTTTGCCCCCTTTATCTACTGACTGGGCCATTTTCTCCTCAGCTTCTGCCTTTGCACTTCTGATCACTTTCTTAGCATCCGTCTGTCAAGATACACCTCTTTGTCATTATTATTTTGAGTCTTTTTGTATTTCCTAAAAGCCATCTTTTTTGCTTTCACACTAGTTGATACTTCTTTTGTGAACCACACTGGCTTCCTTTTCCTGGTGCTTTTCCTAACCCTTCTGATACAAAGGTCTGTTGCACTTAGTATTGCACTTTTCAGTTTTTCCCATCTCTCCTGCACCCCTTCCAAGTTCCTCCAGTCCGCCAATGAATCACTTAAACATCTCCCCATTTTTGCAAAGTCAGCATTTCTAAAATCCAACACCTTTGTTTTTGTGTGACAGGAGTTGGATCCTGTCTTTATACTAAACCATACTGCTTGATGATCACTGGATCCCAGGTGCTCACCCACATATATGTCTGATATCCTGTCACCATTTCTCAGAAAGTGTGTATGCGCTTCCCGATGCCGTTGCTCCCAATCTCGCTGGGTACACTATTTCATCTAATGTGTACCCAGCTTAACTGTATTTCACTCTCATTCTTTGCACATAGGCTCTATATCTACCAATGATCATCTACTCCTCCCAACGATGTTGTGTTATTAAGATGGTTACTTTAATATTACTCAGACCATGGCTGTCAGAGCTTATCAACCTAAGAAACATGTCTGTCAGGGCTTATCAACCTAAGAAACAAAGCACAAAGAACCCACTGATGTCTTACAATGAACTGGAAACCAAATTCAAAAACCTTTTTTATTCATACAGAGAGAATGATAGAACATGGATAGGAAAAATGAAGTGGGTAGAACAGGCAAATGTTTCATTAGACACATCAGCCAGCTGGCGATCTGCTAATCCCGCTCTGCTAATGCAACAAGGTGAACGTCAATCTCTGCCTCTGTGAGGATTCTGAAATACAGAGGTGAATCTTCAATTATTTCTTGGAGGGACAAAGACAAAACTCGCTGGCAGATAAATGAATAACCCAAGCACACCACAAACACTCTGACCTTGTTTTGTTGGATGAGAAATCTGTTGACAAATTAAGAGCAGAGGGAGTAATCGGGGACAAATTTGATCTTGTCAGCAGTAATAATCACTCACATGCTTTACGCCCCAGGAGAAGGCAAAATAACGTCAACGTGATGTCTGAGCGGAAAGGGTTGGCTAATAGCGCTGTGCTAGCAAACCATGATTACAGCCTCAATACTAGCTAAGCTTTGCTGGCTTGACAGGGCAGTAAAGATACATTTTTTATTGGAACACTAGTGTGCCCTAAGTTTACGGAGATAATAAAGCTTAAATGAACAGTGTTGCAACTGTAAATGGCTATGCATCCTGGAAGACAAGGGGAGCAACTTGTAGCAGATTGGAAGGTCCAAGCTGAAGGTACCAAATTAGATATTTAGAGCTCATTTCCATAACCTCAGCTTAGTAGGGAACCTGCAACACTGGTTTTTGGACAAAAACCAAAATTATTTCACCACTAAGTAGCGGAAAGGCAGTATTGTAAGGCTTACCATAATATTCCTTTAAACCAGGACACTCATGAATCACACAGGTTCTGTGGCTGGCTTACTTCACGTCTGCATTTCACCTAGGTTTAGTCCGTCACAGAACCGGTGTAATCAATGAACATCCCGGTTTAAAGTAATAGTATGGTAAGTCCAAGCATTGTAGACGTCCATTCTATAGGAGACAGTGGTGTGATTATACGTCCTTGCATTCAGCTGGGCAAAACAAGTTAAACGACTATAGGGTTACATATATTACAAGTGGGTTTGCGGTGTTAATGTGCTGACTGCTGCCCAGTTCTCACTGTGCAATTTAAGCTGAAGTAGAAATGGATAGAAAATAACGCCTAAAAGTTTAAAGACAGTCCGATAAAAGATTTATGGCAACCAATATATGAAAGTAAAAGTGATATCACACAGGATGTTTGCATTCCGTAGCCAATGAGTATGCCAACAGGCATTTCATTGGAAATTGCATCACATCATTCCACTGTACATTAAAATGACTAGTTCGTGATCCAGCAAAGGAAGATTTGTTTCCTCATACTCTGTTGTCTCATCCAAAAAGTGTTCAGTAAAAACTATTTACTTCCCACAAAGAAAGTGATTGGTCTGCAAAATACATAGTGAAACTAAGACAAATGTAGCAGAGATTTGTTTGTTGCTCATAGTAACAGAGATGTAAAGTATAACTAAACATATGAATTTCCTCGGACAGTGCAAACCTGAATTTTGGATCCTGAAGGGTCACCACGCCGATCTCAAGCTCAGATGGTTTGAAGTCAATGGACAGCACAGTGGACAGACAAGAGATGGCCGTCTAGATCAAGAAAAACAAAGTACAGCACACTGAACAAAAGGTTACACGTTTCACTAGCTATTATGGCATTAATGTTTAACCCCTTTATAAATGACACTCCTGGCCAAGCAGTAAACTAAAGGGTTGATGCTATGGACTCCATGTATCACATAATGTGTATACAGCTGCTTACACAGGACCATCCTCATGACATGAAATCTGTGCATTTTAGAATTAGGAGGGAAACAATTTAAAAAGACCGCTGTCATTACAGCCCACAGAGCGGGGGGATGCCAATGCGCCAATTAAGACTATGTAAGAGACCCTCTACGCTGATGGGGATTTGTGCTCACTTGGTACTTCTAACAGAAGAATTCTCTGCCCATGTGACATTGGTCCAGATTCTGAGTTGGGAATAAGGCAAGAAAGAGCAACCTTGGCAAACCATGCTGCACTGCAGGTGTGGCAGATGCAAGATGTGCAGAGAGAGTCAGAATTGGGAGGGCGCATCCAAACTAAAATCTAAATTACAGTGAAAGAATAAAAACTGTCCAGTATATGTGGGCTACATGCAATAGCATTCAGCGCAAACATAGTGATTTCTAGAGAAGTCATAATTACTAGTGACCATATATTATATTAATGGGTGATCTTAGGGGCTAATTCAGACCTGTTCGTTCGCTAGGGGTTTTCTGCAGTCCTGCGTTTGCATAGTCGCCGCCCATAGGGAAGTGTATTTTCGCTTTGCAAGTGTGCGAACGCATGTGTAGCAGAGCTGTACAAACAGATCTTGTGCAGTCTCTGTGCAGCCCAGGACTTACTCAGCCGTTGCAAACGCTTCAGCCTGTCCGGGACCAGAATTGACGTCAGGAACCATCCCTGCAAACGCTTGGACACGCCTGCGTTTTTCCAACCACTCCCAGAAAACGGTCAGTTGACACCCACAAAAGCCTTCTTCCTGTCAATCTCCTTGCGAACGGATCCTTGTCATAAACCCATCGCTGAGCGGCGATCCGTTTTGTACCTGTGCGACGCGCCTGCACATGGTGCATACAAATGCGCAGTTTAGACCTGATCGCCCGCTGTACGAAAACGCAGCCTAGCGATCAGGTCTGAATTAGCCCCTTACTTCAAGGGGTTACACAGCTCTCTCTGCTTCTTACATGGACCACTGAAATGGGAAGTTAGCATGCAATGTCAGTCTGGGGGACGTAAGGTCATCTGACCATCTCCCTCTTCTAAGTAGTGACCAGCATTCACAGAGCGCAAGTGTGCACAGACACCTTAATATGATGGATTTTTGCCTTCTCCAAAGTAAAAACAAGATGGATCTATACATAGGTGTGTGTGTGTAAATATGTTTAAAAAAAAATGGGCGTATAAGGTAAGTATGTGTATGAGGTCACTTACCTCAATACTCTGTTCAAACGTCCAATCAAATTTCTTCTTCACTTTCTTTTCTAGGAAGCTGGTAGCCTCTGTCTGTTTCACACCAGCTGTGGTGGCTTTAAAACCACAATAGTAGCCAGCTGGATCACATTTATAAACCTGGGCACCATGTTCCTCATCTACACCGATTAGGATCATACCTGAATCAAAAGAGAACAAAAAAAGGATTAAACTCAAAACAGAACGCAACGGTTTTATATCTTTAAAGTGTTATCTGAACATAAGCAGCTCAGATTGGTGCATAGAGAACCGATGGAAGAGAAAATACTTACAGCAGCCCAAAGGCCTCATTTCTGCATTTTGTGTGTACACCTGAGAGATATCAGCAATTCGTTTGCAGAGCATATCAACCGGAATCTCGTAGCCATACTTGTATTTCCAGTTAGCAGCCTCATACCGCGCTCTCTGCACCTGTGATCTGCTGTCCGCTGAATGTATGGAAGAGAGCAACAGCATGAAAAGTCACATTGCCAAAAGAAAATCTATATATATATTTACTGGCAGTAAATGCAGATGAAAAATAAATATTATACTGCTTATTGATGGGTTTAATATTCTGTGATAGAATGCTTGTACTGTGTGCATCCTCACAATTCTTCTATTTCTTTATTATTCCGCAAAGCCCCAGACTGCACAGCCCCACTTACTGTCACAGCCATGCCAGCACCTATTGTGTTTGGTTTGCTTACTCTGAATAAACCTGAAGGGCTAGGCAGAGCTGGATGCAATATTTACATACCCTGCTTCAGGCACACGTTACCGACACTTACTGTATGTCCTTATGTGCCCCTGTTGTAAACTCATTAGTTTATGTGCAATAAACCTACTCACAGTTGGGTATCAAACTACAAAAGCCTATCTAAGACAACTAAAACAACTCACTGTCTCGCTCACACAAAATAAAGGAAACAAAAACAAATGCTTAAACACTCTCACAAAAGCATTATTGATGAGCGCCTGCAAATAATATGCGTGTCTTTATCCCAGCCTGCGTTTTTTTGCATTTGTCCAAACACTCCATTTCTGTCCTACATAAGAACTCCTGCAGGTGCAGAAAGGCATGGGTGTCAGACAAATCTGCATGGATTTACATGTAACATAGTAACACAGTAACATAGTATCTAAGGTTGAAAAAAATAAGATTTTACTCACCGGTAAATCTATTTCTCGTAGTCCGTAGTGGATGCTGGGGACTCCGTAAGGACCATGGGGAATAAACGGCTCCGCAGGAGACTGGGCACATCTAAGAAAGATTTAGGACTATCTGGTGTGCACTGGCTCCTCCCCCTATGACCCTCCTCCAAGCCTCAGTTAGGAACTGTGCCCGGAAGAGCTGACACAATAAGGAAGGATTTTTGAATCCCGGGTAAGACTCATACCAGCCACACCAATCACACCATATAACACGTGATAGGAACCCCGGTTAACAGTATGATAACAAAATGGAGCCTCTAAATAGATGGCTCACAACAAAACCCGATTTTTGTAACAATAACTATGTACAGGTATTGCAGACAATCCGCACTTGGGATGGGCGCCCAGCATCCACTACGGACTACGAGAAATAGATTTACCGGTGAGTAAAATCTTATTTTCTCTGACGTCCTAGTGGATGCTGGGGACTCCGTAAGGACCATGGGGATTATACCAAAGCTCCCAAACGGGCGGGAGAGTGCGGATGACTCTGCAGCACCGAATGAGAGAATTCCAGGTCCTCTTCAGCCAGGGTATCAAATTTGTAGAATTTTGCAAACGTGTTTGCCCCCGACCAAGTAGCTGCTCGGCAAAGTTGTAAAGCCGAGACCCCTCGGGCAGCCGCCCAAGATGAGCCCACCTACCGTGTGGAATGGGCTTTTACAGATTTAGGCTGCGGTAAGCCTACCCCAGAATGCGCCAGCTGAATAGTGCTACAAATCCAGCGCGCAATAGACTGCTTAGAAGCAGGAGCACCCAGCTTGGTGGGTGCATACAGGATAAACAGCGAGTCAGTCTTTCTGACTCCAGCCGTCCTGGAAATATACATTTTTAGGGCCCTGACTACGTCCAGCAACTTGGAATCCTCCAAGTCCCTAGTAGCCGCAGGCACCACAATAGGTTGGTTCAAGTGAAAAGCTGAGACCACCTTTGGGACAAACTGAGGACGAGTCCTCAATTCTGCCCTATCCATATGGAAAATCAGATAAGGGCTTTTACAAGACAAAGCCGCCAATTCTGAAACCCGCCTGGCCGACGCCAAGGCCAACAGCATGACCACTTTCCACGTGAGATATTTTAAATCCACAGTCTTAAGTGGTTCGAACCAATGTGATTTCAGGAATGCCAAAACCACATTGAGATCCCAAGGTGCCACTGGGGGCACAAAAGGAGGCTGAATATGCAGTACTCCTTTGACAAAAGTCTGAACTTCGGGCAGTGAAGCCAGTTCTTTTTGGAAGAAAATCGACAGAGCCGAAATCTGGACCTTTATGGACCCCAATTTGAGGCCCAACGTCACCCCTGCTTGCAGGAAGTGCAGGAATCGACCCAGTTGAAATTCCTCCGTCGGGGCCTTCATGGCCTCACACCAAGCAACATATTTTCGCCAAATGCGGTGATAATGTCTTGCGGTGACATCCTTCCTGGCTTTGATCAGGGTAGGGATGACTTCCTCCGGAATACCCTTTTCCTTCAGGATCCGGTGTTCAACCGCCATGCCGTCAAACGCAGCCGCGGTAAGTCTTGGAACAGACAGGGTCCCTGCTGCAGCAGGTCTTGTCTGAGCGGCAGAGGCCAAGGGTCCTCTGTAAGCATCTCTTGAAGTTCCGGGTACCAAGCTCTTCTTGGCCAATCCGGAACCACGAGTATGGTTTTCACTCCTCGCCTTCTTATTATTCTCAGTACCTTGGGTATGAGAGGTAGAGGAGGAAACACATAAACCGACTGGTACACCCATGGTGTCACTAGAGCGTCCACCGCTATCGCCTGAGGGTCTCTTGACCGGGCGCAATATCTTTTCAACTTCTTGTTGAGGCGGGACGCCATCATGTCTACCTGTGGTTTTTCCCACCGGTTGACTAGCATTTGGAAGACTTCTGGATGAAGTCCCCATTCTCCCGGGTGGAGGTCGTGCCTGCTGAGGAAGTCTGCTTCCCAGTTGTCCACTCCCGGAATGAACACTGCCGTCAGTGCTAACACATGATTCTCTGCCCATCTGAGAATCCTTGTGGCTTCTGCCATCGCCATCCTGCTTCTCGTGCCGCCCTGTCTGTTTACATGGGCGACCGCCGTGATGTTGTCTGACTGGATCAGTACCGGCTGGTTTTGAAGCAGGGGTCTTGCCTGGCTTAGGGCATTGTAAATGGCCCTTAGCTCCAGGATATTTATGTGAAGAGAAATCTCCTGATTTGACCACAGTCCTTGGAAATTTCTTCCCTTTGTGACTGCCCCCCAGCCCCGAAGGCTGGCATCCGTGGTCACCAGGACCCAGTCCTGTATTCCGAATCTGCGGCCCTCTAGTAGATGAGCCCTCTGCAGCCGCCAACTCGATAGGGTTATCCGCTGTTGCATCTGGAGATGGGACCCGGACCATTTGTCCAACAAGTCCCACTGGAACGTCCTTGCGTGGAACCTTCCGAATGGAATTGCTTCGTACGAAGCTACCATTTTTCCCAGGACTCGTGTGCATTGATGTACCGACACTTTTCCTGGTTTTAGAATGTCTCTGACCTGAGATGACAATTCCTCGGCTTTTTTCAGTGGAAGAAACTCTTTTCTGGTCTGTGTCCAGAATCATTCCCAGGAACAGAAGACGTGTCGTCGGGACCAGCTGTGACTTTGGAATGTTTAGAATCCAGCCGTGCTGTTGTAGCACTTCCTGAGAAAGTGCCACCCCCACTATCAACTGTTCTTTATCAGGAGATCGTCCAAGTACGGGATAATTAAAACTCCCTTCTTGCGAAGGAGTATCATCATTTCGGCCATTACCTTGGTAAAGACCCTCGGTGCCGTGGATAACCCGAACGGCAGCGTCTGGAACTGATAGTGACAGTCCTGTACCACAAATCTGAGGTACTCCTGGTGCGGAGGGTAAATGGGGACATGCAGGTACGCATCCTTGATGTCCAGGGATACCATGTAATCCCCCTCCTCCAGGCTCGCAATAACCGCCCTGAGCGATTCCATCTTGAACTTGAACCTTTTGATATGTGTTCAAGGTTTTTAAATTTAAGATGGGTCTCACCGAACCGTCCGGTTTCGGTACCACAAACATTGTGGAGTAGTAACCCTTTCCTTGCTGAAGGAGGGGTACCTTGACGATCACTTTCTGTGAATACAGTTTTTGAATAGCCACCAACACTGCCTCCCTGGCAGAGGGAGTTGCCGGCAAGGCAGATTTTAGGAAACGGCGGGGGGGGGGGGGGGGGGGAGACGTCTCGAATTCCAGCCTGTACCCCTGAGATACTACTTGAAGGACCCAGGGATCCACTTGTGAGAAAGTCCACTGTGTGCTGAAAAACCTGAGACGTGCCCCCCCCTTTCCCGATTCCGCCTGAGCAGCCCCAGCGTCATGCTGTGGACTTACCGGACGCAGGGGAGGACTTCTGCTCCTGGGAACTAGCCGTGTGCTGCAGCTTTTTCCCCCTTCCTCTGCCCCTCGGCAGAAAGGATGAGCCTCTAGCCCGCTTATTTTTCTGGGGCCGAAAGGACTGTACCTGATAATACGGTGCTTTCTTTTGCTGTGGGGTAGCCTGTGGCAAAAAAGTCGATTTCCCAGCAGTAGCTGTGGAAACGAGGTCTGAAAGACCTTCCCCAAAAAGTTCCGCCCCTTTATAGGGTAAAACTTCCATGTGCCGCTTGGAGTCGGCATCACCTGACCATTGCCTAGTCCATAACCCCCGTCTGGTGGCAATGGACATAGCGCTTATTTTTGATGCCAGCCGGCAAATATCCCTCTGTGCATCACACATGTATAAGACCGCGTCTTTTATATGGTCAATCGTTAGCAAAATATTGTCCCTATCCATGGTATCAATGTTTTCCGACAGGGAGTCTGACCACGCAGCAGCAGCACTGCACATCCAAGCTGATGCAATAGCGGGTCTCAATATAATGCCAGTGTGTGTGTATATAGCTTTTAGGGTACTTTCCAGCTTTCTATCAGCCGGTTCTTTTAGGGCGGCCGTATCCGGAGACGGTAGTGCCACCTTCTTTGATAAGCGTGTCAATGCTTTATCTACCCTAGGGGGTGTTTCCCAGCGTGACCTATCCTCTGGCGGGAAAGGGTACGCAGCCATTAACCGTTTAGAAATGATCAATTTCTTATCTGGGGAAGTCCACGCTTCCTCACACACCTCATTTAATTCGTCAGATGCAGGAAAAACTACTGGTAGTTTTTTCTCACCAAACATAATACCCCTTTTTTGTGGTACCTGGGGTATCATCAGAAATGTGTAAAACATTTTTCATAGCCTCAATCATGTAACGGGTGGATCTATTGGAGGGTACACTCGTCTCATCATCGTCGACACTGGAGTCGGTATCCGTGTCGACATCTGTATCTGTCATCTGAGGTAGCGGGCGTTCTATAGCCCCTGATGACATTTGAGACGCTTGGACAGGCACAAGCTGAGTAGCCGGCTGTCCTATGTCGTCAAACCTTTTATGTAAGGAGCTGACACTGTCACGTAATTCCTTCCATAAGTCCATCCACACTGGTGTCGACCCCGCAGGGGGTGACATCACATTCACAGGCATTTGCTCCGCCTCCACATCATTATCCTCATCATACATGTCGACACAGCAGTACCGACACACAGCAGACACACAGGGAATGCTCTTACAGAGGACAGGACCCCACAAAGCCCTTTGGGGAGACAGAGGGAGAGTATGCCAGCACACACCAGGGCGCTATATAACACAGGGATATCACTATACAGAGTGTTTTCCCCTATAGCTGCCTATAATATAAATATATATATATATATATATATATATATATATATATATATATATATATATATATATATATATATATATATACACATACTGCGCCTAAATTGTGCCCCCCCTCTCTTTTTTACCCTTTCTGTAGTGCAGGACTGCAGGAGAGAGCCAGGGAGCTTCCTTCCAGCGAAGCTGTGAGGAAATAATGGCGCCAGTGTGCTGAGGGAGTTGGCTCCGCCCCTTTTTCGGCGGGCTTTCTCCCGCTATTTTATCGTTTCTGGCAGGGGTTAATATACACCTATATAGCCTCTGGGGCTATATATGGTGTTAGTTTTGCCAGCCAAGGTGTTATTATTGCTGCTCAGGGCGCCCCCCCCCCCCAGCGCCCTGCACCCATTAGTGACCGCAGTGTGTGGTGTGCATGAGGAGCAATGGCGCACAGCTGCAGTGCTGTGCGCTACCTTGGAGAAGACAGAAGTCTTCAGCCGCCGATTTTCCGGACCACCTTCTTGTTTCTGGCTCTATAAGGGGGACGGCGGCGCGGCTCCGGGAACGGACGACGAGGTCGGGTCCTGTGTTCGATCCCTCTGGAGCTAATGGTGTCCAGTAGCCTAAGAAGCCCAAGCTACCACCACTTAGGTAGGTTCGCTTCTTCTCCCCTTAGTCCCTCGTTGCAGTGAGCCTGTTGCCAGCAGGTCTCACTGAAAATAAAAAAATAGGATTTTGGTACCTACCAGGTAAATCCTTTTCTTTGAATCCATAGGGGGCACTGGAGTACTCTTGGGATATGGACGGCTTCCACCGGAAGAAGGCACTGAATAAATTAATTTTTGAGACTACTCCTCCCCTCCATATCCTGCAGCACTTCAGTGTTTTTTACTGAGCCGAACAGGATCGATAGAGAGATTGACAAAAGGAGAATTACATATAGTCTCACAGACAACAATAAAGTTGACACAACGTAACAGACAACTAAACAGTTGACACCATAACTGATTAACCCTTGTTAAATTTAAACCAGTCGTGAAAGTGTGTTACCATAAGAACCACTGGACTCCTAAAACAGGTAAACTGCTCTGGGTGGGCGTCCAGTGCCCCCTATGGATTCAAAGAAAAGGATTTACCTGGTAGGTACCAAAATCCTATTTTCTTTTTCATCCACTAGGGGTCACTGGAGTACTCTTGGGATGTACCAAAGTCTCCTCCGTGGCGGGAGAGCTGTTTGGCACCTGTAACACTAAACGGCCAAAGCTAGATGCTGCTGCCGCGAACGTATCAAACTTGTAAAAGCGCACAAACGTGTGCACTGACGACCAAGTAGCCGCACGGCAAAGCTGTGTCGTAGAAGCCCCACGACTCGCTGCCCATGACGTCCCCACAGAACGTGTGGAATGAGCTGTTACTGAAGTAGGTGGCTGTAACTTAGCATAAAGGTAAGCCTGACGTATAGTCAGTTTGATCCATCTGGATAAGGTCTGCTTAGAGGCTGGCCAACCCCTCTTAGCTGCGTCATAGAGAACAAACAACGTATCTGTCTTACGCACAGTAGACGTTCGGGAAACATAGATACGCAATGCGCGAACCACATCCAACGTTCCAGAGTCTCCTGTTAACACAGGAACTACTATTGGTTGATTGATGTGAAAAGACGACACTACCTTTGGTAGAAAAGCGGGATTCGTCCGAAGTTCCGCTCTGTCATCATGAAAAATTAAATACGGTGACTTGCATGACAAGGCACCCAAATCTGAAACACGCTTAGCCGAAGCTAAGGCTAAAAGAAAAATCGTTTTCCAAGTGAGAAATTTAATATCCACTTGTTGTAAGGGTTCAAAGTAATCGGACTGTAAGAAATCTAAAACCAGATTCAAGTCCCATGGTGCTGTAGGTGGAATGAAAGGAGGCTGTATCCTCTTTACACCCTGTAGAAACGTATGTATTGACTGCAACGAGGCCAATTTCCTTTGAAAATAAATTGACAACGCAGATACCTGCACCTTTAATGTGGAAAGACGTAGTCCTCCATCTAACCCCATTTGTAAAAATAACAAAAGACGGGATAATTTAAAAGACGATGTCGGAAATTTCCGAGCTTCACACCAACCTATATAAGTACGCCAAATTCTATAATAATGAGCTGCCGTAACCGGCTTCCTAGCTCGTACCATGGTTGGTATAACAGACTCAGGAATGCCCTCTTTCCTTAAGATGGCCTTTTCAACAGCCACCCCGTCAAACGCAGCCGCGCTAAATCGGGGTAAAGGAACGGACCCTGTTGTAACAGGTCCGGACGTAGTGGGAGTGGCCACGGATCGTCTGCGAGTAACCCGAGGAGATCCGAGAACCAAGCCCTCCGAGGCCAATGAGGCGCTATTAGAATGACTGTGACGAACCCTCTCTTGATCCGTTTTAGCACCAACGGGAGCAGCGGAAACGGTGGAAACAGATACACAAGGCTGTATGGCCACGTGGCTGTGAGAGCATCCACCGCCACTGCCCCTGGATCTCTTGTTCTGGACACATATCTTGACACCTGATGATTGTGGCGGGATGCCATTAGATCCACCTGAGGGTAACCCCACTTCTGGATCAACATCTGAAATACTTCTGGATTCAATGCCCACTCTCCTGGATGAAAATCCCGACGACTGAGAAAATCTGCCTCCCAGTTGTCCACTCCAGGAATGAACACTGCCGATAATATCACCTGGTGATATTCGGCCCATCTGAGGATCCGAGCTACTTCCCGCATAGCCATGCGGCTTCTCGTTCCTCCTTGTTTGTTTATATATGCGACTGCCGTCGCGTTGTCTGACTGCACCTGAACAGTCTGAAAACGAAACATGTACACCGCTTGTCTTAGAGCATTGTAAATCGCCCTGAGTTCCAGAACATTTATGGATAGCGATCTTTCGTGATCCGCCCAGAGGCCCTGGAGCCGATAACTCTGAACTACAGCTCCCCAACCTCTGAGACTTGCGTCTGTTGTCAGAATTATCCAATTCGCGACGCCGAATCGTCTCCCTGCAGATAGATTGTGTATTTTTAACCACCAGAGAAGAGACACCCTGACTTGTGGTGACAACCTCACCCTGTGGTGCAGCTGCAGATGTGATCCCGACCACTGTGCTAACACCTCCAGTTGAAACGGACGTGAGTGAAATCTTCCGAACTGAAGTGCTTCGAAAGCCGCCACCATTGTGCCTAGAAGGCGAATGCACAAATGTACTGAGACTGTGCGTGGCTTGAGCACTAATTGCACCAGATGACGAATGCCCTGTACTTTCTGTTGTGGCAGGTAAACCCTTTGTTTTACTGTATCGAGAATCATCCCTAGGAATTGAAGTCGCTGACACGGAATTAGATGTGATTTCTTTAAACTGACTATCCAACCGTGCTGAACTAGTACATTGTACGTTAGTAAGGCATGTTGGAGAAGCAATTGTTGAGACGGAGCCTTTATGAGTAGATCGTCTAAATACGGAACAATTATTACCCCTAGGGACCTGAGATGAGCTGTCATCACGGACATTACCTTGGTGAATACCCGAGGCGCTGATGAGAGGCCAAACGGTAGAGCCTGAAATTGGTAATGGTCTCGTCTTATCGCAAACCTTAAGAAACTCTGGTGAGGTGGCCAAATCGGAATGTGCAAATACGCATCCTTGAGATCTAGTGCAATCATGAATTCCTGTGGCTCTAACCCTGCAATTACTGACCTGAGAGATTCCATCTTGAATCTGTGGTAAGTGACGTAATGATTGAGACCTTTTAGGTTCAATATTGGCCTGACTGAGCCATCTGGTTTTGGTACCAGAAACAGACTGGAATAATAACCCTGCCCCTGTTCCTGCACAGGGACCGGAATTATCACTGCAGCAGAGACTGAATGGCAACCTGCAGAACTGCTTTCTTGTCGTCCGACACAGGCAGTCCTGTCGTGAAAAATCTTCCTGTCGGAAGATAATCGAACTCTATTTTGTAACCCTCTAATACTAAATTGCGGATCCACCCATCTGTGGACGTCTGCAGCCACGCCCCCTGAAAGCTCTGAAGGCGTGCTCCCACAATTGGAGATCCGAGATGGGCTGGGAGCCCGTCATGCCACTGGTTTGTTAGTGGTCTTGGTGTCTTGACGACGTGCATTGGATTGTCGGGCACTACGTCCCCGACCTCTTCTGCCCGGCGTGACTGCTCCTCCCTGCCCACGAAAGGGCTGAGTTCTAAAGGATTTGAACGCCGGACCAGAATATTTCCGTTTAGGTATAGTTGTAGGCGATGGAAGAAAAACAGACTTCCCTCCAGTAGCCTCAGAAATCCATTTGTCCAATTCAGGACCAAAAAGTTTCTCGCCATCATAAGGCAATGCCTCTATACCTTTTTTAACCTCCGTCTCCGCCTGCCACGAACGCAGCCAAAGTGCTCGTCGTACTGTGACTAGCGATGAGGACAGGCGAGAAGTAAGCTGACAGACGTCAGTAGAAGCTGTACATAGATATTCAGCAGCTTCCCAGATTTGATCCGCGAGAAGTATAAGATGATCATCTTGCAGAGCCGACTTGAGCTCTTTTATCCATACCATTAAAGCTTTAGTAACCCAAATGCCAACCAACCCAGGTCTTAACAGCACTCCAGTTGCTGTGTACATGGACCTTAGCATAGCCTCTATTTTACGATCTGCAGGGTCTTTAAGCGTAGTAGCAGTTGGGACTGGTATGGTTAACTTCCTCGTAAGTTTAGATACGGATGAATCCACCAAAGGTGGGTTCTCCCATGTAGCTGTCATGGCCTCTGGAAACGGGTAACTCGATTTAAATCTACGAGGAATAGAAAACCGTTTGTCCGGATTTTTCCGTGACTCCAGTAACATTTTATTAAGAGATTCCGAGATAGGGAAACACATCGGAGATCTCTGTCGTTTAGTAAAGACTACCTCATCATTCGTCAGTGGCTCCTCAGTTTCCGTAAACTCCAGCGACTGACGAACTGCTCTGATGAGATTGTCAATACCTGGGCTGTCAAAGTCGTCACCTTCTGACTGTTGTTCTATTTCGCCCTCCTCGTACTCCTGTTCAGTGAGGTCTAGTATCCCAGAGACAGGAAAATTAGTAGGAAAAGGAAACTTATCTTTTCCACTCAAGGTGGACTTATGACCAGTTTGAGACTCCCCAGGTAACTCAAATGGTCTCATCTTAAACTCAGATCTTGCCGCCTCTCTTTCTTCACGAGAGGCGGCCAGTTCTGATTGTAAACCAACTAATACATCTGCAAGTAAAGCCCATGGCAGGTCCTGAGATGCCTTTACTTCTGGAATGGAAATCGTATTTATGGCTGTATTAACAACACATGCTGTACATGTGGTGGATCCATCAGGCAACACACTCTTACAGACATGACATGACAAATGTTTCTTAGATTTTGCTGGTGTCTTACTCATTATGAAGACAGACAATACAAACTCCACACAGACAGACTGCACGACTCAGTAATAACACCAAAGTTCCTGGTATATATCTAGGCAAGTGCAGTGCCTGCCAGAAATACGAAAACTGACCCCAAAATTCCTCTAGTACCACTCTTAGCCGAGATGTAAAAATAGGAAACCTGGAACAGACAGGAGAACATTTAAACATATTAAGCATTTCTTGCACTGCCAAATACTGTTAAAGTCTCCCCCCCCCCACTCCCACGACCTCCGTGTACAGCACCGGGTCTGGGCCTGTGGAAGTTTTGCAAAGGGCCGTGTGAGCGGCCTGTCTATAGACCCCGGACAACGGAACTCCTCGGCTGCTGCGGGCGGATGGCGGAAGCAGAGAGCGTGCTGCATGGAGCCGTGGAGCGGCCCATGCACACGTGCTCCCGCCCGCCACACACAGCATAACGGCGTGTCTGTGTAGCCAAGCAGCGCTGCTGCTGCGCAGGGAGCAGCGGTCTTTTAGGATGCTGGGAGCCGGAGAGTGAGAGCGCGCCGCATGGACCGTGAAGCGGCCCATGTACACGCGCTCCGGGCAGCGGTGAGTACCCAACAATCCCCAACAGTGGAGCGGCAGCAAGCGCTGACCGCCCCAACCCAACATACCTGGACCGTGACAAAAGTCTATGACGGGGCCTTCATCCAAGCTCCGTCCAGCTTTCCTGCAGGCAGCCTGCAAGTGGAGTGAGGGAGCTCTTTACAGAGAGGTCCGACACTCACGGCTACTCAGCCGCTTCCACTGTCCCTGACCCACGCCTGTTAGAAGGGGGGAAAGGACGTGGAAATTGAAGAGAAAAAAAAAACTTAGAAAAAAATCCAATACAGAAAAAACACTGGAGTGCTGCAGGATATGGAGGGGAGGAGTAGTCTCAAAAATTAATTTATTCAGTGCCTTCTTCCGGTGGAAGCCGTCCATATCCCAAGAGTACTCCAGTGACCCCTAGTGGATGAAAAAGAAACCTAAACTATACTTTCTTCTAGGAGCTTAGGAGGGCCCCTAGTGTGCATCCAGCTCAGCCGGGCACAGAAATCTAACTGAGGCTTGGAGGAGGGTCATAGGGGGAGGAGCCAGTGCACACCAGATAGTCCTAAATCTTTCTTAGATGTGCCCAGTCTCCTGCGGAGCCGTCTATTCCCCATGGTCCTTACGGAGTCCCCAGCATCCACTAGGACGTCAGAGAAAGACAATTTGTCCATCGAGTTCAACCTATTTGTGGTCTCCTATGCACGATTACATTGTAGAAAATTTTGACTGAAGTTGATGACTGCCGTTACGTTTTACCCCTCTTTTTTATAATAACCATAGTGCGTGACTATGCCCCGTAACCCTGGATATCCTTATCCATTAGGAATTTATCTAACCCATTCTTAAAGGTGTTGACTGAGTTGGCCATTACAACTCCCTCAGGCAGGAAATTCCAAACACGTATCGTCCTTACCGTAAAAAAGCCTTTACGCCGTATTGTGCGGAATCTCCTCTCCTCTAACCTGAGCGAGTGTCCACGAGTTCTCTGAGTTGATCTAACCAAAAACAGGTCCTGCGCAAGATCTGTATAATGTCCCCTTATATATTTGTAAATGTTGATCATGTCCCCTCTTAATCTCCTCTTTTCCAGTGTAAACATGCCTAGTCCTGCAAGCCTTTCCTCGTATTCCAGCGTCTCCATACCCTTAATTAATTTGGTCGCCCGCCTTTGAACCTTTTCTAGCTCCAGGATATCCTTTTTGTAGTAAGGTGCCCAGTATGTGTGCAGCCATGGTTCTGGGCATGCACTGTGTAAAGTCCGATAATCTATACTACGCTAAGTAACATGATGCTCACTCTTGGTCAGCCATTACGAGTGTTGGAAGTTTTCAACAAATAAAATTTTTTGCCTCTCTGCTTTTGGACATGGCCTGTAAGATTTGAAGACATTTGTCATGGTCTGCTGATTAGTCAGTGTTAGTAAGAGCGTTGTCTCCTGAAATGACAGATCTCATACTATACAGATAAAAAGACATTGCTGTTCCATGTATTATAGCAAAAGTTTTAACTGTAGTATTGTACATTTATATGATTACTAGACCCTTTACAACATTTGACATTAGCTGCACTAGAAAAGCAAAGTAGATTACACCAAATTTTACCATTACTACTATAAGCCCAAGTCAATTAAATTAATTGCTCATAGATTCATACAGAAGTAGGTATTAAAAGGTCACCCAAGTCAACGATTACAGGTTAGGTAATATTATGATCTTCTTATAGCCCATTATAGAGGAGTTTAAGAAAAGAAAAGAAAAGAAAAGAAAAAAAGAAAGAAAGAAAGAAAGAAAGAAAGAAAGAAAGAAAGAAAGAAAGAAAGAAAGAAAGAAAGAAAGAAAGAAAGAAAGAAAGAAAGAAAGAAAGAAAGAAAGAAAGAAAGAAAAAAAGAAAAAAAAGAAAGAAAGAAAGAAAGAAAGAAAGAAAAAAAGAAAAATTCCTCAACTCGAAAACACACAACAACAAAGAGTGTAAAAATGTAAACAATATTATATAATAGCTACACCAGGGATGTTTTTAGAGAAGGCCCAATCCTCCCTGCAGTGCCGTAGTATCTGCGCATGCGCAGGTATCCATAAACATTGCAACCACTGTGTTCCCGTAATCTAATCTCTAGTGCGCATGCGCGGGCTTCTGAGGACATGGTGTCTGTAAAGTTCCTGGAGACAAATCTGTCCTGCACAGGCGCAAATCACCGGAAAAATGCCATCCATCTTTCGAGTGATTTCTCCTGTAGCAGCAGCACCGATGTGGGACTCCGGAGAGTTAAGTGAGTAAACATGGGTGTACGGTGTAGCACTCACTGCACCAATTATAGAAACGCCTACAAGCTACACCATGAGGGCAATCACATAAGCAGCTACCTGTCATTCCAGTCATCACACAGCCAATGTTTTCCGTTATCCGGAACAAATGGGTCACTGTCCTGCTGTCCAACAGCTTGTCCTACGGTGAGGAAGACAAAAGAAGTAAGAGATGCAAATATTTTTGGACAACTGAAAAGCATACATAAAAATGAATGGTGATCATTCACGTTTACTTCTATCAATTTATTGTATTGCACATAAAGATGCATTTAACACCTCAGGGGTATAGTCAATTAGTGTGGGAATTTCAGACAGGACGGAAAGACGTCATTTTCCGCTGATAATCAGCACTTTGACACTTCAATATTTAATTGAAGTGCTGTTTTTCCGCCCTGTTGAAAAACACATGGATGAGCGGAATCTCTGCTCATCCATGTGTTTTCAACCCCGCCACGGTCGAAAACGGGTCAGTTTTCGACCATTCATTTTGGCCCATAAGAGAGGGCAAAAATCAATGGTCGGAATGACAGAGGAAACCGGCGGAAATGGCCTGCAATAGAATACTGAAGATCCGACACTAATTGAATACTCCCCTCAATCTCTCAACAAAAATGATACAAAAGAACAAAATATATTATGGCCATTTCACCCTCACAGTCATTTAAATATGGACAACAGAATTAATTCACTGGTTCTGTATTACATGCAGCCATTTTATCTGGGGCTCTGGTTAAAAAAAAAAAAAAAAGTAACTTTGTAGTTTGTACTTTCTTATTTCGGGCAATAATCCCACTCAAGTGACAAAACGGTGCAGGACCCATGGGTTGGCCTTATGCAATTCCAAAGTAACTGAACTATACATCAGCTGATACCAATCCCTTGTCTGGAGTTCTGCAGCATGAATAGGTTTAAATAAATTAGTGCTCTGATTGGACAGTGGTCACGGTTCAGTGACCGCTACACAATAAGCATTGTCAGAGCACTGCAAGCTCAAGTGTATATGTTTAACGGTCTCCAAGCCATAGAGACCTGAAAGGGAACTATCAACAATTCTAGAAACGTTTTACTCTGAAAGTGGGAGCCCTGTGGCTCGATGCTTTGCCATATGGGTTTAATTACCAAAACTAATATATATCTGGAATACTCCTTTACTTCTTACATTACAATTAGTTTACTTACAGGGACTTTCTTCTGTGTAACAATAATAGCGCAATCTTTCCCCCGAACCGCCACCGATGTGAGGCCGCCTTGGTTGATAGCTTTAAATGCATATTCTGGAAATAAAAGATAATTAATCAAATGTTTAAAATAGGCATTTGCAAATATAAAACAAAAAGATATATATTCAGAGGAGTTTTGGTGTCCCTATAGTTTCAAGTATGCCACATTGCTCAAAGAAGAGTACAGCTCAAATAAAACGATGCAAATCTTTAACGATGACTGATCCACATGATGGGTAAAAGCATAAATGCATCAGTCAAATACACTAGCTGGTTTTTTTGCTTGTTTACTCTGAATGAAGTCCATACACTGAAAGAAATGCCTGTAAAGCGATATGCCGAGACCCTGGACTGCCTCCAAATCTGCTCAAAGACGCTGATCAGAGAGGATGCAGAGGGAACGCACCAAGGGAGCTCAGGAGAACGTCTGAGTAGGAAGTCAGGCTACGCCCTCACTATTAAGTCCAGTTACCCACTGCTTTTAGAAAGTACGAAAAAAGGTATAGGAATGAAATCTATTGGTTCCACTTCTGTTTGCGCCAGCGGATGGGAGCAACACAGCAGAATCTTTTTGTCACAACATGCTCCATTTACTGGTGTTCACTTGCAGTGACCCCAACCAGTCACAGATAGCTCCACACCACATGACAGGTGACATCACTAACGTGGTAGGCAATGTGCAACCAACTCTAGTGCATGATAGTTACCTTTGTACATTTTAAAGTTTTTCATGTCTCATGTTCTATAAAGTGCTCCTATTTGTTTATTCATTTGTATTTTATTTTTTCAATATTAATTTTTATTATTTAAACAAAGTCAAAAGGGGAGGGGTACAGAAGAGAAAAAAGGGGGGGAGGGGTTAGGGGGGTACACAGATTGTTCCACAGAAAATAAAGATTAATGCATAGAGGATAACAAAAAGAACATCACATCGGAAAAAGACATGTGGCAGAACCCAATCAGCAATCAATATATAATAACATGAAAACAAAGTCCTAAGGACCATGAGGGGGTGCAGGATCTGGTAAGCGATTATGCCAATAGGTAGACCACGAATACCAGCGGAGCAGTGGGCATGATGAGGTAGGGGCATAGGCCACTCCCGCTGTCTCAAATTCGCAGTGCGATTGTACAGCCAACTCAATCGCTTTTATATGAGGAACTCCGACTGAACGCCATTGGCGAGCAATCAATAATTTAGTTGAAATAAGGATATGGCCTAAAATGTAACGATCGCCCGGCGATAAATCGCCATAGTACAGGTGAAGGAGAGCCAGTCGTGGATGGGGATGTATGCAAAGGCCCAGCACTAGTTCCAAGAGGTGAAAGACAGAGTTCCAGAGCGGAGCAAGCACTGGGCAATCCCAGAAAATATGTATTAGGGTGTAGCGGGTTGCATCGCATGTAAGCGGGAAGGGGTGAAATACAATCGGTGGGTGAGTTTATAAAATAGTTCTATATGTGACATACATTTAGAAACTGTGTAACAGGATCGAAAGATTATCTTCCAGTCTTCCTCCGATATCGAACACCTAAGGTCCACCTCCCATTTCGCCTGGTAGGGGGCTGTCTGCATTGATTGGGAGTTGATAATGTAGTTGTACCATTTAGTGATGCCACCCCTGCCCTCCCCGTCATCTAGAAACTTCTGGACAAGTTTGGGTACGGTGGACAGCGAGTGGGATGGGGGGGGGATGCTGAGGCCCCGTGGAGCCAATGTCTGAGTTGTAAACATTTATAAAATTCCCCATGTGGCAGCAGGAATCTTTCCTGTATCTGGGCAAAAGACAGAAGAGTATTATTCACCATTATATCCTGCAGAGATAGGATATCCCTCAAAATCCAGGAGTCAAATCTCAAATCAGGGATTAAGGAGGCTATGCCCGTCAGTGAGAGAGCAGGGGTAGGGAGAGTTACAACACTAACACTATGCACCACTTCCAACCAAGCCTTCCGAGTAGATTGGACCGAAAGAGACCTGCTTGTCAATAGCTTGCCCTCCGACTTCGGGAGTAGTAAAACATCAGTAATGCTGCATTCACACCGCAAATGCCGGGTCCTACCCGGTAAGACAAACGTGTACTTACCGGGTGGGATCCGGCATTTGCGCTCCGTTGCAGGCTTCCCGACCCGGCAATATACCGGGTCGGTTGCCATGACAACGGAGGCCGCAGCAGCAGCAGGGGCGGGGGTGGAGGCGGCGTCGGGAGATGAGCTCATCTCCAGCGCCGCCTCTCCCTATCTTGTGAATGGGAACCGTGTCGCATCGACACGGCTCCCATTCACACCGCACCTGACCCGGTAATCAACCCGGGTAAAACCCTTCTTTTTTACCGGGTTGATTTACCGGGTCAGGCGACCCGCTAAATCGCCCAGTGTGCTTTCACATCGCACACTGACCCGGTTCGACACGGCAATATGCCGTGTCGGTACCGGGTTATTTGTGCGATGTGAAAGGGGTATAAGGGGGAGCGGGGCAACGAACCCTTGTTCAAGTTGGACCCATGATTTATATGGGGGGTGTGAATACCAAGCTCCTATCTGCGCAAGTCGGCATGCTAATTGGTAGGAATGTAAATCTGGATATGCCAGGCCCCCTTCCTGTTTGGGCCGGATCATTGTTTTCCTAGCTATTCTCGTTTTTTTTACCTTTCCATACGTAAGAGTTGAAAATAGCATTAAATTTAGACAAGAGATAGGTAGGTAGGAGGACAGGAATGGCCCGAAATAGATACATGAGCCTGGGGAGGATAGTCATCTTCAGTGCAGCTAAGCGCCCTAAACATGAGACATGATGCATCATCCAGTCCGAGACCAGAGCTGTAAGCTTGCGCAGCAGCGGGGGGTAGTTAGCGGAGAGTAGGTCGTCCAGCTTCTGGGTGATATGTATCCCCAGATATTTAAGGCTTCTATCCTGCCAGGAATAAGAGTAGGAAGCTTTCAGCGCGGATAAGAGGGGGGGCGGAAAATTGATAGGGAGTGCCTCCGTCTTAGTATTGTTAAGTTTATAATAGGATACGGCTGAATATTCCAAGAGTGTGTGTAATGCTCGCAGGGAGGTAGTGGGAGTCGTGAGCGTCAGGAGGACGTCGTCCGCAAATAAACAAATCTTATGAGATTGTCCCTGATATTCCACTCCTGTAATCAAGGATGAAGATCTTATTTTCTCAGCTAACCGTTCAATTGCCAGAGCAAATACTAGCGGGGACAGGGGGCACCCTTAGCGTATGCCATTCGTGATCTGAAAAGGGGAGGAGAGGAGTCCATTCACACACACTCTTGCCGAGGGGCGGGAGTACAAAGCCAAAATGGAGGAGAGAACCCTGCCATTAAGACCAAACTTACAAAGAACCGCCTGTAGATACCCCCAGTGTAGGCGGTCGAACGCCTTCTCCGCGTCTAACGACAACAGCAATAGGGGAGAATCAGACGTAGAGAAGGTGTCTAGCACATTTATTACCCGCCTAGTGTTATCGGGGGACTGTCTTCCCGGGACAAACCCCACTTGATCGCAGTGGACTAGCGACGGGAGCAGGGGAGTAAGCCTGTTAGCCACTAATTTCACGTAGATTTTCAAATCAGTATTCAATAGAGCCATGGGGCGATAGTTAGACATCATAGCGGGGTTTTTCCCTGGTTTGGGAAAGGCAACTACACGAGCTTCCAACATTTCAACCGGGAAATTCCCGACAGAGGAAGCATGATTATAGACTCCGTTCAAAACAGGGGTGAGGGTATCTGTGAAGCATTTATAGAATTTATTGATAAACCCAACGGGAGTGAATCTATAGCTTGAGTAATTTCTGTAGAAGACCAGGGTTGGTTTAAAGCCTGTAAAGTAGATGAGTCAACAGAGGGGAGATGAGCATCTTTCAAAAAGGCCGCAATGACAGCCGGCGTGGGTTGTGGGATAGAAACATCGTCCTTTAAATTATATAGGGAGGAGTAATATGTGGCGAAGGAGTCGGCAATATCCGACGGGTCGGTTATTTTGATATTATTCGAATTGAAAATGTATTTCACCCTCTATTTAGCAGTTTTCCCCCTCAACTTGCGTGCAAGCATTCTACCTGCTCTGTCCCCGTGTATAAAACTTTTGTTGCAGTCGGAAAAGGTTCTTATGGACCTCTGATAGAGCTACTTTATTCAACTCATCTGACCCGAAGCAGGTCCCGATTAGGGAGGCCAATCCCGGGCCGTTTTTTCAATCCCGGGATTCGGGATTGAAAAACGGTCAATCCCGGGATTGCAGTAGGGACCAGTGAAGGTTGTAGGGAGCAGCGCTGGAGGAAGGGTGTAGGTAGTGGTGCGGGAGGTAGGGAGGGTGTAGGTAGCGGTGCGGGAGGTAGGGAGGGGGTAGGTAGCAGTGCGGGAGGGTGGGTGTAGGTAGTGGTGTGGGAGGGAGGATGTAGGTAGCGGCGCGGAAGGGTTGGTAGCGGCGCGAGAGGGAGGGTGGGTGTAAGTAATGACACTTACTATTAGGCGGGCGGCCGCGGCAGCCATGGACTCACTGAACGCGGGAGCATTTCAAATGAAGCGCCGGCCGCCAGCCAACCAGAGCTGGCGGACCGGCAGCCAATCAGGGATGCGGTCGCAGCAGTGGCTCCTGATTGGCTGCCGCTGCTGCGGCAGCTTCCCTGATTGGCTGCCGAGCCGCCAGCTCTGATTGGCTGGCGGCCGGCGCTACATTTGAAGTGCTGCCGCGTTCAGCTTGTCCATGGCTGCCGCGGCCGCCCGACTAATAGTAAGTGTCATTACTTACACCCACCCTCCCGCACATGCGCACTGTAATCCCTTGAATCCCGGGATTGGAAGCTCCAATCCCGGGATTCAAATCCCGGCATTTTTGGCCCAAATCCCGGGATCCCGCCGATCCCGGGATTGGCCTCCCTAGTCCCGATATATTTTCTTATTAGAAGGGCTCAGTTTGAGTAGGAATTCTAGATCTTTAAAACGAGTTTCAAGTTCTAATTGGTGTTCTCGAGAGGTCCCACGGATATAGACAGTCGCCTGAATAGCCGCTCCCCTAACTACCGCCTTAAGGGCACACCACTGTGTGAAAACGGACGTGTCGGCTGGTCCGTTGGTTTCAAGGTACAGGGAGAGGGCCTGAGCAATAGACCGGTTAGCATCCGCATTTGAGAGGAGATATTCCCCAAGGCGCCATAGGGTAGAGCAGGTACGCACGCGGCGGAGATTCCAATGGATAGAGAGAGCCGAGTGATTGGACCACGACACTGGCAGGATAGAAGCCTTCGAAATTTGCTGGAGGGTCCACTTATCCGATATTGCTACATCTATCCTAGAAAAAGAGCCATGCACTGGGGAGAAGAACGAATAATCTCTACAGGTCGGGTTCTTAGCCCTCCAGACATCGTAGAAGCCATATTCATATACAGGTTGAGTATCCCATATCCAAATATCCGAAATACGGAATATTCCGAAATACGGACTTTTTTGAGTGAGAGTGAGATAGTGAAACTTTTGTTTTTTGATGGCTCAATGTACACTAACTTTGTTTAATACACACAGTTATTAAAAATATTGTATTAAATTACCTTCAGACTGTGTATATAAGGTGTATATGAAACAAATGAATTGTGTGAATGTAGACACACTTTGTTTAATGCACAAAGTTATAAAAAATATTGGCTAAAATTACCTTCAGGCTGTGTGTATAAGGTGTATATAAAACATAAATGCATTCTGTGCTTAGATTTAGGTCCCATTGCCATGATATCTCATTATGGTATACAATTATTCCAAAATACGGAAAAATCCCATATCCAAAATACCTCTGGTCCCAAGCATTTTGGATAAGGGATACTCAACCTGTAATATATTCCGAAAAGCTTGAGAGCTATCGCGCAGCGAGCCCGTGCTGAGGTAGGGCGGGTGAAGGATCTATCTACCGTGGGATCAGGGACCATGTTAAAATCCCCCAGCAATAGCAAGGCACCTGATAGGTGTGTCTGAAGAGTTCTGAAGAATTTCCGGAAGAAGGGCATTTGTTTAGTATTCGGGGCGTACAGCGTGGCTATGGTGACTGGCCTGTCGTCCAATTTACCTGTCAGAATAAGATATCTACCCTCCTGGTCTTTAATTTGATGATCTAGAGTAAAATCACAGGTACTAGAGAATAAAATAGCCACCCCAGCCTTTTTCTTCGGGCCATTGGACGTATAACAAGTGGGATATTTGTTATCTTTAAGGGCGGCGGGCGACAGCGACATGAAGTGAGTCTCCTGTACGGCCACCACGTGCGCCCTACATTTGGCAAAATGGCGCAGGGCCAATCTTCGTTTATTGGGCGAATTCAGCCCCTTCACATTTAAAGAAAGAACATTAACCATTAGGCATAACTAATTAATGCAAAGATCACTCTATACACATAAACTATGTTGCAAGACCGGCGTGGGTCTCTGTGTACCAGAACTTGGAGATGGGGAAGACAGGGAGGGTGGGAGAATTAGTAAGAGGGGAAAAAAAGAACGGGCACCCCAAGGGTGCCAAACAGGGTTGCCGAAATAGGTAACACATAGGGTCGTGGCGAGGTGCGGGGAGACACCCCCCTCCCCCCCACTCCTAGAACAGGCAAAACAAATAAAACCATATCGAAGCGACATAGGCTAAATGTCTCCTCCCGGACAGTGGCAGGACCTGTGCAGAATAGTGTCAAAAACAAAAAAATTATATATGAGAAAATTTTTTTTTAAATAAAAGCAAAGAAATCACTCTGGGGGGATGCAGGGCACACAGTGGGCAGCATAGTTATAGTAAAGATAGTACAATGTAAGCATCTTAATCGTAACTTATATCACATCTACGCATAAACATAAGTCCTGCTGCGCGGTGGTCCGAAGCCCTGCCCGGGAGGTTATCGTGAAGACCTATAATAAGGAACAAGAAGGTAAAGTCCGACAATAACATGCAACCTGGGTGCGTTAGATAGTCTCTAAAGTCATTTGCCGGCCATAGACCACTCTTGAGCCAATTTAAGGGATGAAGGTGCCGCGTCAGGGGAATACTCCCTCTTCCAGGAAACCAGCAGTTGCAAACCAGCCTCCGGCGAGACTATCGCGTGCATGACACCGTTGCGCCTCACAAGCAATTTCGTCGGGAATCCCCATCGGTAAAGAATATCAGCTCTCCTCAGTACTGTAGTTACCGGATAGAACGAGCGTCTCATAGCTAAGGTAGCCGCTGATAGGTCTCCGTACACTTGTATATCCCCCAAGGTCGTGGGCGGTAAATCCGGGCGCATAGCTGCCCGAAGGATTTGTTCCTTGACATGGAAGTAATGCATCCTCATCAGCGTGTCCCTCGAAGCGTCCTTCGGGACATTTCTAGCCTTCGGCAGTCGATGGATACGGTCGATGAGGAAGTCATCGATAGAGCTGGTAGGGAGAAGAGTCATAAAGAGATCCGTTGCGAATTGTTTTAACTCTGAGGTGGAGACCGTTTCAGGAATGCCATGGAGTTTTACATTGTTACGGCGTGACCTATCCTCAAGGTCACATGACTTCCTCCTAAGGTTGGCGACCTCGGCTTGTAGCTCTTCCAATTGATTAATCACCTCATTATGAGACTGCACCACCTCCTCGCACTTTTTCTCGAGATGGTCCGTACGGTGGCCTATGGCATCAACAGTCTGTTGGCAACTCTGGAGCGCCGTCTTAACTTCCATCGAAATATCATCCTTAAAGGAAGCCAAGAGTTGCCGCATCGATCAGAGTGTGAGGGGTGCGTCATCATCCAGTTGAGAGAGTTTTGTTGGAGTCACACGGGGAGACCCTGATACATCACCACCTCCTTGGGGTTGTTTAAATAGAGGATCCGATACAGCAGGGCCTTTCAGGCTCTGGGATGTCGGCGACTGCTTGAAGAAAGCGACCGGACAGACCAGAGTCGGGTCCTCATGGCGTTTAGGCGGCATGACCCCAGGGGGTATGCTTCACTGCAGTAGTTGTTGACAAGAGAAATCGGGAGAAGGAGGGTAGAGATACCTATGTCGGTTCGATATATGTGCCGAAGGCGGGATCACAGCATCAGGAGTGGGGGCGAGTTCCAAACATCACATCAGAGGTCACATCAGCCCGGATTGACCACAGGCGAGTCTTCCCGTGGTACCCAGTAGCCGGGTACTATGCAGGGGTATTCCGCCAGGGGAGTATGAAGGGTTAAGGGCAGCGTCAGAATGCTCCGCACTATATTGATGAACAGGCTCCCACATTGGGTGCTTTATATGCACTATAAAATGAAGGGGCAATGGGGAGTCTCAGATATAGAAATCAGATGATTATGTAATCTTGCAGGGGTGAGGAGACTGGAGTGCAGTGCAGCATTACCTCTGCTCCGGCTGCTTGCCAGGGAGCAAGATGGCGGCTTCGGATTCCTGTCACAGGCCTCTGGGGAAGGAAGAAGAAATGACCTCCAGATTCAGTGGTGGTGTCAGTGGGTATGTTTACTGAAGCCGCGACCGCCTCCGCCAGGCCTAGAGTCCGCAGTCCGGCTAGTTACAGCGGCAGTGACAGCCGCGGACCCGTGTTTATTTATTTTAAACAAGACTTTTAATCCATGGTTTGGGTTTTTTCAAGGAATAGTAAAATGTTTTATTGAACTAGTTTAATTGATATTTTACATGCTGTGACAAAAGCACAGGAGAAGTTGTAGATAGGAAGTATAATATGTCCCAGGTGTCTAACTTGTGTGTGGGAATCATGCAGGTTAAGCAGGCTTGATTGTTTCAATTGGTTGAGTAGCACTCTCTCCCTACCTGGGGAGCTGGCAAGAAAGATCCCAATAAGGCACTGATACCGGACTGTAAGTCTGTTACATCTGTTTTGTGAAAGGGATGTAGGTGCTTTTCACCTTGAGAGAGGAAGTCATTTTGTTTCCGTTAGTGCCGGACAGGCCAGACTTCTGGTGTTTACCTTTATGCTGCCAATAAAACCAGCTGCAGCTACTTGTACCAATGCCCCAGACTGGTGTACTACGGATTGCCTGCTGTATGAAAGTGCACCAGTCTAATAATGGAGACAGCATCTATACCATGATCTTGCCACAAAGCTTTAAAAAAAATAAAAAAAATAAATGGTTTTGCACGACCATAAGACTTCCTTTCAGGTTGATTTTATTCTGCCATTGTCAAATTGATATTTCCACACACACATATCCATTTCACACCAAAAAAAACCAGGTCCAACCTGAATAATAATTGAACACTATTTCAAGTAGTCTCACAGCAGCTTGTAACCCCGTTCACACTGCAGGCTGGACCTGGGTTATTGCTGTGTCTTCCCTTTGCCAGCGCTTGGAGAGGACATAGGGGTATATTCAATAAGAGTCGGATTCATTCCAACATGCAGTTGTTGGAATGGATCAGACAACCCCTATTCAATGGACTGCCAAATCCAACTGTCTGATTAGTCCGTAAACAGGGTCCCGTCCTGCCGCTGTCAGCGGCTGTGGATGCGCTGACAGCAGCGGCCAGGGGTGCAGATGGCGGCGGGAATGAGCAGAACGGAGGCGGGGGTAAGCTGGGTGGCAGAGATTGATGGCCGGCGGGAGGAGCTAGCTGCGGGGAGACATGTCTGTGGCGGCAGGAGGGAGGCGCTGCAGGGAGAGAGGTGCCTGGCCGGGGAACGGCCAGGCACCTCTCTCCCTGCAGCGCCTCCCCTCGCCGCAGACATGTCTCCCTGCAGCCAGCTCCTCCCGCTGGCCGTCAATCTCAGCTCCCCCAGCCGCCCGCCGCACCCGCTTGTCTCTTCACCTCAATCAGACTTGTTTTCAAGTTGGATTGAGTTTGTCGGAAAGGGGGCCAAAACCTGTCGGATTTGGCCCCATTTCCGACAGAAGCACGTGGATCGGCGGCTATTCTGCCGATCCACGTGTTTTCCGACAAGTCTGGAATTCCCGACTTGTCGGAAAAAATCAGTCCCTACTGAATAGGTCGGAACCCCTTTCGACCTATTTCTGTCGGAAGCTGCCATCTTTCCGACAAGACGGCAGCTTCCGACATTTATTGAATACACCCCATTATCGCCAAGCATCAGAGATCCAGCTTGCTGTATGCTTTTAGTGTGACCCGGGTCACACTGTAGGTTACCCGAGTCAGTGCTGGGTTCGACCCTGGGAGCTAACAGGGTCGCATTTCCAGGTAACACAACCCAGGTAGACCCTTTCACACCAAACCTGGACCCAAGTTGCCCCAGCAATAACCTGGGTTATAAATTTGGTGTGAAAGGGGTATTATTGTCCTCATATATTGGCGATCCCCAAATCCATCACGTAACACACAAGTGTGCAGAACCCTATATATAAATAGCTGTTGACTGTGTCTTAGCATATAAATTATAATTGAATGTTGTTTTGCATAGCAAAGATTATTTCACAGCTTAGTGGACATTACATTTCCAATAAATGTTTATAGAGATGTATTGTCAATTTTGTTTTTTTTGTGGGGGGGGGGGGGGGGGGGGGGCTTAGTGAGAGCAATAATAAATAAAAAAGTACAAATGCTGTAAGGCAGTTGAGAACGTTAGACTGCTCAAAGTTCCTAATAAACAAACAGCTGAATTCTTTAGGTGTGTCTCCAATAATGATCTTTTTCTTTCACTTTCACTTTTATGGAACGTCAGAGAAGACTACTGTTCCGTTTCACATGCAGGATGTGAGAATTTACTTTCCGTAAAACAATAATCAGATTACAAAATAATGATTACTGAACCTTTTTTGAAAATTGCTAATGTATATATAAAACGGGATACAGTCATTAGGTCGACATGAGTTAAAAAAAAATAATTAATTTTTTTAACTTTTTCAAACTTTACGATCCACGTGGACTACAATTGGGAACAGTAACCTGTGCCGAGCGCAGCAGCAGCGGAGCGAGGCACCTTGCCCGAAGCTGCGAGGGGACACGGTGCACTAATTGGGGTTCCCGGTCACTTTACGAAGAAAACAACACCAAAAAGAAATAAATCTCATGTCGACCTTTTGACCTGTCGACCTAGTGACGCTGTCGACCAATAGTGGTCAACTTAATGACTGTCGACCCAAGTTGTCGACCCAACGACCCACACAAAACAAAGAAGAGTCCTTTTGTTCATTACACGTATTTCACTGAACCTATATAAACTTCTTCTATATTTTTTTGACGTTGCGCATACTGAAATTGTTTAGGACTCTATACTTACTGGTTTTGCTATATGCCGAATGGTATGGATGACACAATCAACAATTCATTAACATTTACTTATATATTGCCAGCATATTCATTGCGCTTTACAGCTGGCAACAAAGATCCATACAAATACACTATTCTGACTTAACAATTACAAAATTTGACCCTAGGTGACTCTGTAACAGGCCAGGCCAAACCCTGGCTCTCCGGCTGTTGGAAAACTATAAATCCCAGCATGCCCTGCCACAGTTTAAGCATTCCATGATCGCAAAACTGTGGCAATGCAAGCTGGGATTGCTAAAGAGCCACAGCTTGGCCTGCTCTGTAACATGGTAGACTTGCCGCTAGAAATGTGACATCTCAAGCAGGCCATAATTCTACGGCCACAATTTCCTGTTCTGCAGGGGTCGATGATCGTGATCTGTTGAGGAATAGGGGAAATTCATCTATTAAAAAAATCTGACTCGCTAATCCTGTAAATTTTTTGGTCTAATTTGGGGAGCCATGAAAATACAACATGTTGGAGTTCTTCAATGCCTCGACCACGTGAGCACTAGGAATTACCCCAATACAGGCTAGATGTATGGGCCTCATTACTTGTGTGCGTAGTCACATGCACTTATTTATAACTAATGCCAGCCATACAGCAGGCGCACGATTCCCCGAAGCTGACGATTCTTCAGGAAATCAGGGAAAAAACTGCAAGTTAAAAATCCCTGGTTTTCCAAATCATGGATTTCGAACATCGGATCAGGCATCGGAACATTTGATGTATGGGCCCCTTAAAGCCTAAAGCCCCGTACACACGGGGAGATTTCCCCAGAGATGTGTGCTGAGCGAACCAGTACAGACCGCTCAGCACACATCTCTCCCCTGCTCAGCAATATGTGCTGAGCGAGGGGGAAGGGGGCGCTCATTTCACCCAGGGGTGAAAGAAGCGATGTGCTAGATTGTGCCTGCATGCACTGGCGATAGCGACGCACGGGACCGCACATCGCTATCGCTGTGTGGCATACACACGGAGAGATCTGTGCTTAACTTCTAAGCAATCTAGTCAGATCTCTCCATGTATACCCCCCTTAAAAATGGCAAAGATAAACAAAACCATTGTAAAGATAGCAAGAACAGCTACTTGGACCTGGCTAATGCTATGTGCAATTATCAAAGAAATCTACCAAACAAATGGAAGATCGGGCGCTTTCAGATGCTGTGTCTCTAATGCTGCTGCTATAACGTAGTGGGGGTAGTCACACCCAAACCATACATCAAAGAAAACCAAGGGAAAAAATAGCAGCGCTAATGGAATAGTATGAATGAATCTAATATGAAGGATTGAGTGAAAAAATTTTACATTTAATAAAACATAAGTTTTAGGCCTCAATAAAAATTGGATGCAAGATCCACATATAACAATTTAAAACAATGAAAACAGCAATTGAGGGTCAATGATGCATTGCTGCCTATCACATTGATATCCGTTCCTAGTATTATGCCTGGAACATATAGCAGATAAAAACAGACTGACAGCGCAGTCACACCAATACACTTTACCCAAAGACCGCTAGAGGTGTAGTCCCTTAAGAGTGTCTCTGATGTTTATACTCAAAACCAGCCAGGTTCGGGGATCCTCATTTAGTACGGTGTCCTCTTTATGGAGATGGGGTGATGGTGTTCCAAGTTGTTGGATGTTTTATCCCGTTTTATCTGCAGATGGCAAAGTCCAGTATTTGGTCCGGATGTGATTTGGCAGCAAAAAGATAGCACAATTGATGACCCAAGTAGCCTCCTCCTGACGCGTTCCGGACCAAATACTGGACTTTGCCATCTGCAGATAAAACGGGATAAAACATCCAACAACTTGGAACACCATCACCCCATCTCCATAAAGAGGACACCGTACTAAATGAGGATCCCCGAACCTGGCTGGTTTTGAGTATAAACATCAGAGACACTCTTAAGGGACTACATCTCTAGCGGTCTTTGGGTAAAGTGTATTGGTGTGACTGCGCTGTCAGTCTGTTTTTATCTGCTATATGTTCCAGGCATAATACTAGGAACGGATATCAATGTGATAGGCAGCTATGCATCATTGACCCTCAATTGCTGTTTTCATTGTTTTAAATTGTTATATGTGGATCTTGCATCCAATTTTTATTGAGGCCTAAAACTTATGTTTTATTAAATTTAATTTTTTTTTCACTCAATCCTTCATATTAGATTCATTCATACTATTCCATTAGCGCTGCTATTTTTTCCCTTGGTTTTCTATGTGCAATTATCAGGCTGATCAGCCAATTCTCAGCTAGCCAGTCCTATTACTGTACACAGACGGCCATTCACAAGCCCGTCAGATCAGCTCCCAAATATCGTACAACAAAGGCAGTGTGTATAAACACCACCTTTCAGATGTGTACCCATCCCAAGGGGCCCTACACACTGATAGATCCCCAGCCGAGCTGCCCCGACGACGGATACGGCTGAGCCGGCGGCAGAAGGGGAAGGGGGGGGGGGGGGGGGGGGGGGGGGGAAGAGTGAAGTTTCTTCACTCCCCCCGTCACCCGGCTCCATAGCAGTGCAGGCAAATATGGACGAGATTGTCCATACTGGCCTGCATGTACAAGCAACGGGGCACCAGCGATGAACGAGCGCGGGGCCGTGCATCGTTCATCGCTGGTGTCTCCACACTGAAAGATATGAACGGTATCTCGTTCATATCTTTCACTCATATCGCCCAGTGTGTAGGGCCCATATGACATATGGCTGCAGATTTTGCATTAGTATCTTCTTATTCAGATACGTTTGCCGTTGTAGTGGATCATAGCTGTACAGACATGTAGTATACTCTTATTATTACCAGTTATTTATATAGCGCACACATATTCCGCAGCACTTTATAGATATTTTGGTCATTTAGTCCTTGTCCAAGGGGAGTTTACAGTCTTATTTCTTAACACATACACACTAAGGGTTACCAGTATAGTGTTGGATTGTGGGAGAAAACCAACGCAAGTACGGGGAGAACATACAAACTACACACAATGGTGGGAAATGAATCCATGACCTCAGTGCAGTAATGCTAACCATAACACTATCCGTACTGCCCATATTACCTTACACTGGTGGCTCCAGATGTGGGGGTGCACACCAACTACCACCCGGAACTCACTGGCATTAGGTGTGGGTCCCCCATTTGAAATTTGGAGTGCGCTGTAAAGGTCCATACACACTTAACGATAAAATGAGTGACATCGCTCATTTTCCCCCTCAGAATCAGAATCAGCTTTATTGGCCAGGTATACTTACGTATACTAGGAATTTGTCTTCGGTTTGCTATACAACAGCCAAATAGGTAACAGGTAAGCAGGTGTGTGTGTGTGTGTGTGTGTGTGTGTGTGTGTGTGTGTGTGTGGGGGGGCAAGTAAAGTTACACAGATAGGTATACCGTAGGGACACAAGTGAGTTACATGTACGTCTAGTCAGTCAATGCTCAGGAGTTCAGCAGGCGGACAGCTTGGGGAAAGAAACTTTTGAGGCTTCTGGTGGATCTGGCGGGGACGGCCCTGTAACGCCTGCCTGAAGGAAGCAAGTTAAACATGCTGTGGCCGGGGTGTAGCTGGTCTTTTACTATCTTCATTGCCCGCTTTTTAGCTCTGGACAAGTACAGGTCCTGGACTGAGGGAAGGTCGGCCCCGATGATCTTCTCTGCGGTTCTGACCACCTTTTGGAGCCTGCATATGTCCCTCGCGCTGGCGGAGCTGTACCATACGAGTATCGAGGAGCACAGTACCGACTCCACAATCGCGGAGTAGAAGAGGAGCAGGAGCTTCTGTGGGATGTTGAACTTCCTTAGTTGCCTGAGGAAGAACAACCTCTGCTGCGCTTTCCCAACAGTGGCGTCAGTGTTGGACCCCCATTTAAGGTCCCTGGAGATTGTGGTCCCTAGAAACTTGAAGGAGTCCACTAGCGATACCACACTGTCAGCAATCGTTAGCGGAGGTGCACTAGATGACTTCTTCCTGAAGTCCACTATCATCTCGACAGTTTTGAGGGGGTTGAGGTCAAGGTTGTTGTGGATGCACCACTGGGCCAGCCGGTCTACTTCCTGTCTATAGGCCGATTCGTCCCCATCCTTGATGAGGCCGATGACGGTGGTGTCATCGGCGAATTTGATGATCCTTACTGATTGCGCCTCTGAGGTACAGTCATTTGTGTACAGGGAGAAGAGCAGGGGTGAGAGGACACAGCCCTGAGGGGCCCCTATACTGATGGACCGCGCTTGAGAGGTGAATTCCCCCGCTTTCACCACCTGTGTCCTATCTGTCAGGAAGTCTATTATCCAGGAACAGGTAGCTTCTGGGACCCCTAGGCGAAGTAATTTGGGGTGGAGGATGCTGGGGACGATTGTATTGAAGGCCGAGCTGAAATCGACAAACAGGACCCTCGCGTAGGTACCGGGAATGTCTAGGTGCTGTAGAATGTAGTGCAGGCCCAGGTTGACTGCATCCTCGACACATCGATTCAGGGGGTCCAGTTGGGGGCCAGTCACAGTTTTCAGGTGATTCAAAACCAGACGCTCGAACGTTTTCATGACCACAGGCGTCAGTGCTATCGGCCTGTAGTCGTTCAGGTTCGTGATAGTGGGTTTCTTGGGGACCGGGACTATAGTAGACCTTTTGAGGCAGGAAGGGACTTTCTGTAGCTCCAGCGATTTATTGAAGATCTTGGTGAATATGGGGGCGAGCTGACCCGCACATGCTCTTAGGGCAGATGGTGACACTCCGTCAGGACCCGGAGCTTTCCTGGTTTTGGTCCTTTTGAACAATGCCTCCACCTCTTCTTGGGTGACTTGCAGTGCCTGGGGTTGGCCGTCGGTGTTCGGGGCATCGTAGAGGTGATTGTTTGGGTTGCAGGGGACTTCTTTTGCGAACCTGCAATAAAAGTGGTTCAGCTCATCTGCAAGGTCTTGGTGCATGGCGGTGGACTTTGATGTTTTCCTATAGTTGGTTATGGATTGCATTCCTTTCCATACAGATACGGGGTCATTGGTGGAGAGATCGTTTGTCAGCTTGTCCGAGAACCGCTTTTTTGCTAGCCTAATTCCTTTAGTCAGAGAGTTCCTAGTACGGTTGTATAGTGCTCTGTCACCGCTGCTATAGGCCTCCTCTTTGGCTCGACGAAGTTGCCTGAGCTGGGCATTGAACCAGGGCTTGTTGTTGTTGTAAATGCGGTAAGTCTTGGTAGGTACACACATGTCCTCACAGTAGCTGATGTAGGATGTGACAGTGTCTGTCAAGTCATTCAGGTCGGTTGCCGAGGCTTCAAAGACCCCCCATTCCGTGCAGTCAAAGCAGGCCTGGAGCTTCATCTTGGCCTCATTGGTCCATTTCTTGACAGTCTTAACGACAGGCTTAACTGCTCTCAGCTTCTGTGTATAGGTAGGGAGTAGGTGGACGAGGCAGTGGTCAGATAGGCCGAGTGCAGCACGCGGGATAGACCGGAAGGCAGACTTGAGGGTAGTGTAGCAGTGATCAAGGGTGCGCCCTTCCCTAGTGGGACACGTGACTTGTTGTTTGTACTTAGGTAGCTCCTTGCTCAGGTTAGTTCTGTTGAAGTCACCCAGTACTATAAAGCAGAGAGTCTGGGTGTTTTTGTTCTATGTCGGATATACATATGGCCAGGTGGTGCAGGGCTTCGTTCGCGCAGGCGAGGGGGGGGGGGGGGATGTACACTCCCACAAGGACAATTGAGGCAAATTCCCGGGGGGAATAGAAGGGGTTGCAGTTGATACTCAGCATCTCCAGGTGGGGGCTGCATGATTTGCCTATGATCGTGACATTGGTGCACCATCCGTCGTTGATGTAGAAGCAGATGCCACCACCCTTCGTTTTTCCTGAGAGAACCTTGGAGCGATCGGCCCTGAAGAGACTGAAGCCCGGCAGAGACATCGGGTTGTCCGCAATATGGTTGTCCAGCCACGTCTCCGTAAAGCAGAGGATAGATGACCCTGTAATGCCTGACCCTGCGCTGCCCAGAAGGAGGGACAATTCGTCGAACTTGTTTGCCAGTGAGCGCACATTCGAAAGCAGGATCGCGGGTAGTGCAGACCGGTGCCGCCGCCGCCGCCACCTCACTAGGGCGCCTGCGCGACAGCCTCTCCTCTGAGTCCAGGTCCTTCTACTAGGGCCGACATGAGGGCCTCAGTCATTCTCTTTTCGGGGCCGGTGATCCATCCGCCAGTCGCCACCTGGGCTGCGGGAGGGCGCGGCCGCTCGGTCATCCACTTCGGTGTCCACAACGTCTGCATCCTTGCCACACAGGGCAGCAAGGGCAGCGAGGGCTGCAAGGGCCGCTGATCTGCCCGCCGACGGGCCCGAACGTGTGGTAAGCACCTCGGGAGCGCTCCAACTAAGGAGGGCTTCCCTGCTGTATTTGGTCACCGGTGGGGTAGACAAGGGCAACGGAAAACAAGGCAGCCATCTGCGGCGCCATCTTAGATTGTAATCGCTATAATCGTTGTTGCTGTAACCTATTGCTGCTCCTTAATACAATGGGTATATTTAAAACAAGTGATACTGTAAATAAAATAACTGCTTTTTCTGTTGCTGATTTAGTCAAAAGCAGCCTTGTGGAGAGGTGTTAGAATCCAATTCCTGTTGTGTAGGTGTGAAAGATCTCAGTGTGAGAGGCCTTTGAAGTAAATTTCTTGTGGGGGGTAGTGATAACATGTGTCCTTTGGAATGGCTCTTGCAAATTGAAGTGAGCAGTGACCCTTCAGTGATTCAGAGCCTAAATATACTGTATATTAGTTCATTAATGCAAGAAGTCAGTTATTTTTTGCTCAGAGAACAGAGGTGAATGATGTCTAAGTGAGGGGCTGGATGGAGCCAAATATACAGTAGGTTGTAGTTCACAGTACCTTGTCTGGGATGTCCAATGCAGAGCACAGTAGATTCCAAACTGAAGGACTTCTAAGTGGAGAGTTGCAGAGGTTTCATTCTAGTGTGTATCTCAGCGCAGGAATGCAATCCGTTGGTTTTGATCAGATGTCCGCGTAGAGTAGAACAAGTTAAAGGTAAGTCCTTGGATATTTACGATGATTTATGGGTCAGTTGTGGTGAATTTCAGCTGTTTTATGGAGATGATCAGGAGCATGCAAAAGGTGATGCAGCCATCTTGGTGTTCCTTGAGCGACGTCGCTCATTTTATCGTTAAGTGTGTATGCCGCCAGCGACGACCGATGCGCGGCCCCGCGGGTCGGCAACGATCGTCGCTGTCGGTAGGGCATGCATGAAGGATGTGGACTGTCGTCCACGACCTTCATGCAGGGCTGGCGGGGGCGTGACGTCACTGAGCGATATGAGCGGTCATATCGCTCAGTGCGTACAGACGGCCGCCGACCGGCCGGCCCGGGAGGGGGAAACGTTACACGATGTCGCTCACAGAGCGACATCGTCTAATGTGTATGGGCCTTAACCCCACATCTGGAGCCGCCACTGTTGCCTTATAACATATAGAACCCCATTTTTGCAAACACAAATATACATCTATATTACAAGATACATTTTACCACAACATAGCTGATATAAAAGATGCAATTATTAATTCTATGGTGTTTATAAGATATTCTAACTGTAATAAACCCTGCCTAGGACTATGCATCCTGTAACGAGGCTTCAGTCTGACAGCAGTGTCTCTGGGACAGTAGAAAAGTTAGAATAGAAGGCGCTCAGCTGCCCAGTGAGAGATAAGGCCACAGCAAATAGTGTGATTGGTACCTGCCAGTGGCCAGAAAGGCGTTTAGCATGGTTTATTTAGTGAGACCCCTGCCCAACACATGCAGCATATCATGGTGCAGCACAGGCCGAGCGTGACACAGCAGCAGTGGCACCATGGAGCTCTGGCGTTACAGACAGCTTGCGGGCAACACTCACCCACTTGGTAGAGCCGCCCCTCGGGTGAGAAGATGGTGATGTGCCGGTCGAACCCCGCACTCGATCCTCGAGACATGACTAAGACAAAGATGCGGCCGCTTCCCGGTCACTCAATGGATTCCGCGCACGGCAAACGTCATCGTCCTGCGCCACGGGAGCACCAAACACAGGACACAGCCTGGGTCACATGGTTTCACACAGCAGCCATTTTAGATTTGGGAAACGGCCCGCTTTGCCAGATTAGTACATTACATTTAACAGAGACATGTTGTTACATTTCTTGACAGGGAAGCACGTATAGTAAGATGCTTACTACACGTAAAACATTTTAAATTACGTTTACAAGGTGATTTCTGATTATGTTTTATTCAATTTAACTTAATGGACGGTCATGCTCAGTTCCTAACCTGTGGTACAATGGGTCACTTGCATCAGTCTGATAAATGGCTATACCAAGTCGTTTGCATGATGCATCAGTCTGATAAATATAACTCAACATAATATTACAATCGTAGTACATAGTAACACATTAATTACACAGGTTCTGTGGCTGATTAAAACAAGGGGAAATGCAGGCTTGTAATCAACCAGCCACAGAGCCTGTGTAATTCATGAGTATCCCGCTTTAAAGGGATAGTATAGTAAACCAGATAAGAAGTGACTTTGTATAGATTAAGGCAGAGGTTCTCAAAATCCACCATAACAGTCCAGGTTTTACAGATATCCATGCTTGAGTCCAGATGGTTAAATAAAATTGACTGAGGTACTATGACCAAGCATGGATATCCTTAAAATGTGGACTGTTATTGTGGGGTTTGGGCGTATATTTACATAGTGCACAATTCATATGTCCCCACTTTCCCGGATCGGCCGGGGTCTCTCGAAAATCGTGTGTCCCTCCCGGCCCCCTTGAATCCCATCATTCTAGCAATGCCCCTGGCTCATACTTGCCTACCTGACCCTCCCCATGAGGGAGAAAATGCTCTGTTCCTGGACTTTCCTGGTAATGTATGATTGCCATCACCTGTGGTGAAACACCTTTCTTATCAATTAACTAGCTCACCACAGGTGATGGCAATCATACATTACCAGGAAAGTCCAGGAACAGAGCATTTTCTCCCTCATCATGGAGAGGGTCAGGTAGGCAAGTATGCCCTGGCTGCAAGTATGCCCTGGCTGTATGAATGATGCCGGTAAACAGAGCCGGCCCTAGGCATAGGCAAAGTAGGCAAGCAGCTTCTTATTAAAATGATATGCAGCATGCCTATATTATGTGTGTGACTGCAGCTGTATCTGCATATGCTATGCTACAGTGTATTCCTGGAAATTACTGTTATGTAGAATTCTGTATGCAGGTACAGCGCCACAGTCGCACACAGAATATAGGAATACTGCATATCATTTTAATTAGCAGAAGCTGCTTGTGCGTCCTAGTCACATAGCAATGCAAATAAGATGCATTTTCGGCAAAAAAAGGTACACAATGTTAGCATTGCTAGCTGATAGGTGCCAGCTGATTCATGCCAGGCATCTCCTGCTGTATGGTGTATTGAGGCAAGGTGTATGAGTACACATCTGTATCCAAATAGAAGCAGAGGTCACAGTGTTAGCGGCCGTGTGAGTGCTGTGTGCGGGTGGGTTGGTTAGCAATAGTATTCTGCATATGTGTAAAGGGCATTATGTGTGTCGTGTATAAATGTATTAATAATGTGCGACATATGTGTAAGGGAGATTATGTGTATAAGGGCATTAATAAAGGTTGGCATAATGTGTAAGGCGCATTATGTTTATAAGGACATTAATAATGTGTGTCATGTGTGAGGGCATTACTGTGTGGAATTATGTGTATAAATGCATTACTAATGTGTGGCATTATGTGTATAAGGTGCTCTACTGTGTGGCGTAACATATATAAAGGGCACTACTGTGTGGTATAATGTGAATAAAGAGCAATATGGTGTGAGGCAATGTGAATAAGGGGCTCTACTGTGAGGAGTAACGTATATAAGGTAAAGTGGTACTACTGTGTGATGTAACGTAAATAATATAATGATATATTATATGCTATGTTTTAACGCAGCAGAGCGAACGGGTCCGTGCTGCGCATGCGCCGGCACCGTAGTGCGCCTGCGCATGCCGGACGGCCGAAGGCTGTAGCAGGACAGCAATCGCCTCTGCCTGATTGACAGTCAGAGGTGATCGCTGGGTGGGAGGGGGCGAAACGGCGGCGTTTGGCCGCCGCTTCGTAGGCGTGGCCGGACCGCAGCGGCTGCGTGAGGTCATACGCAGCCGATGCGGACCGGGGAGCGAGGAGTAGCTCCCGGCCAGCACGCTAAAGCTGCGCTGGTCGGGAGCTACTCCTGAAGTGCAAAGGCATCGCTGCTGTGCGATGCCTTTGCAGTTCTGCGGGGGGGGGGTCGGCACTGACATGCGGGGCGGGCTAGCCCTGTGCAGGGCGTCCCCCCGCATGTCAGGGAACATGATCGTAACTGTGCTAAATTTAGCACAGCTACGATCAACTCGGAATGACCCCCTTAATGCAAATAAAGTTGCACTACTGTTTGGCGTCATTTGAATTGGGGGTAACATTTTGTGGCCATGCCCCTTCCCAGCAAAAACACGCCCCTTTTTGGGCTGCACAGCCAATGTGTGCACTGTTCCTATTTAAAATACAGGGGGTAGGAGCACCAAAATTAGAACTGCTATGGGTGTTGGTGCTGGAAAAGGGTTGCAGGGTCAGAGGCAGAACTAGTGGCGGTGCTAAGGGGCCCAAGCCAAAATCTTGCCTAGGGCATCAAATTGGTTAGGGCCGGTTCTGCCGGTAAATCTCGGCATTATATAGCAGGGGCGTGGCAACGATGTGTCCTGGCCATCATACCCCCTGTACTGCCCCTCTCACCTCCACCCCCTGTGATACGTCATCCCCGCGCGACCCTCCCCGGCTGAGCTGTCCTGGCTGCTCCCTTCCAGCAAGTATACAGAGAATATTCAGTCAATTTACACCAGTCCCTTATTTATCCCTTTTCTTTACTAAGGGCCTAATTGAGCATGGGTTGTAGTTGTGCGAAAAATCGCACAATTACAACCCTTTGCACTGACATGCGCGGGGTACGGGACGCCTAGCACAGGGCAAGTCCGCCCGCACGCCGGGTCCTCCCCCTTGCTGACATGTGAGCGCTTTGCTAAGCAGAGAAGCGCTCGCATGATAAGGGTAGCCCCCTGCCTGCACAGCCTAGCTGCAAAGGCAGACAGCTACCCACCATCGTCACGCAGCCACTGCGGTCCGCCCCGCACACGCCTGTGTTGACCAGACTGCGCCCAAAAAGCGCAGTGTCGCCGCCCCGTCATGGCCCCCCACCAAGGTTTAAGACCTTGCACATGTGCATACTGGCGTGCACGCATGCGCACAGGTGCTGAAATCGCTCAATAGCGATTTCAGCACCATTGCAATTCATGTTGAATCACCCCCTGAATCCACTATTTCCTTGTTATGCTCTTTTGGGATCCTCCTCCTGGCACTGCTTCATGTTTCATGGACTGAGCCATTGGATTTCTGCGATTAACAGCTAGCAAAGGAGAAATACACTGTTGGCAGGATCTCTCCTGGAGATGACAACAGTCTGGTGTTTTTGTGCAACCTAAATTGATGGCTGCAGCTCCTATCAAGTTAAGTGCAGCATTTACAAAGCACTCCTCTGCGCATGTACACACATCTAGTACCATCATTAGTTGTGGGAATGTTACTGTCATAGAACCTTAGGCGGAAGTCCCCAACTGGGTCTTAAATGTTTTCTCTCAGCTCTGTTGACAATACCACCCTCTGATGGCCTATTATATTTAATAACTTAGGTCCCAGTGCACCTGCAGTGCACATGGTTTTGCCCATTAGCGAACAAATTTGCTGCTGCGATCAGATCTGAATTACCCGAATCCATTTCAAGCTTCTCACACTCGCTTACAAAGCCCTCACCCACTCCTCTCCCATCTACATCTCTGAACTTATCTCCCTTTACACTCCCACTCGTCCTCTTCGCTCTGCTAATGCACGACGACTCTCCTGCCTACGGATTACTTCCTCCCACTCCTACCTCCAAGATTTTTCACGTGCTGCACCACTTCTCTGGAATTCCCTACCTCTCCCCCTCAGACTCTCCACCTCTCTACAAAACTTCAAACGGGCTCTCAAGACCCACTTCTTCACCAAACTCAGCCAAATCTCATCCTAACCCTCTGTTCCACATTCTCTATGTACCCAATCTGTGTCACCCCTGTCTGTCTACCCCTCCCCTTTAGATTGTAAGCTCTCACGAGCAGGGCCCTCTTCCCTCATGTGCTTATCCTTTGTCTTACTTGAATAATCTTCAACTGTACCACATCCAGCAGTCTTCTGCCACCTGATACTTATTCCAGTGTCATCTGCGGATGTAACCATGTTTATTTACCCTGTACTTGTCCTATACTGTCATCAACTGTAAGTTGCTGTTTTCCTGTTTGATTATTTATGTACTCTGTAATTGGGCGCTGCGGAACCCTTGTGGCGCCATATAAATAAAGGATAATAATAATAATAATAATAATAGTTATCCAGACAACTAAATGACCACCGTATAGAAAGCACTCCACTATGCTGAAAGGTAACTGACATTATTTTAAAATCAACTGTCCAGGGTGGCACAGTAAATAAACAGACAAAAACAAACAGATTCATTTCCAGTTAAAAGGGTGAAATGGAGTGCTGGTAGGGTTGTCCATTGACCATCGATGGTTAACTACCAATAGTAGATAGTTTTACCAACGGTGGAGCTCTAATGTTTCTCTACTATCGATGGTACAGTAATTGCGGAGTTGGATGGAGGGTGCGGGGCTTAATGATGTGATACACATAATTAAACTCCGCCCTTGTCCTAGAACCAGCGAATCGCAGTATTTTTTCGTGGTGAGGACAGGTCCTAATGACATGACAGCCTGGCTCCGCCCACCTGGAGTGGCAAGCAGCGTTTCCTCTTTGTGCTTCTCCTGAGGAGAAGACAGGAAAATAAGATTTTACTTACCGGTAAATCTATTTCTCGTAGTCCGTAGAGGATGCTGGGGACTCCGTAAGGACCATGGGGAATAGACGGGCTCCGCAGGAGATAGGGCACTTTAAGAAAGGCTTTAGGATTCTGGGTGTGCACTGGCTCCTCCCTCTATGCCCCTCCTCCAGACCTCAGTTAGGGAAACTGTGCCCAGAGGAGACGGACAGTACGAGGAAAGGATTTTAGTTAACCTAAGGGCAAGATTCATACCAGCCACACCAATCACACCGCATAACCTGTGATAAACTATCCAGTTAACAGCATGAACAACAACATAGAATCGGTTCGAACCGATGAGACTATAACATAACCCTTATGTAAGCAATAACTATATACAAGTCTTGCAGAAGAAGTCCGCACTTGGGACGGGCGCCCAGCATCCTCTACGGACTACGAGAAATAGATTTACCGGTAAGTAAAATCTTATTTTCTCTAACGTCCTAGAGGATGCTGGGGACTCCGTAAGGACCATGGGGATTATACCAAAGTTCCCAAACGGGCGGGAGAACCGATTGAGCAAACAGGAGGTCCTCCTCAGCCAGGGTATCAAACTTATAGAACTTTGCAAAGGTGTTTGACCCCGACCAAGTAGCTGCTCGGCACAACTGTAATGCCGAGACCCCTCGGGCAGCCGCCCAAGAAGAGCCCACCTTTCTAGTGGAATGGGCCTTAACCGATTTAGGCAATGGTAATCCTGCCGTAGAATGCGCCTGCTGAATCGTGTTACAGATCCAGCGAGCAATAGTCTGCTTTGAAGCAGGAGCGCCAACCTTGTTGGCCGCATACAGAACAAACAGAGCTTCAGTCTTCCTGATCCTAGCTGTTCTGGACACATAAATCTTCAAAGCCCTGACCACATCCAGGGACTCGGAATCCCCCAAGTCCCGCGTAGCCACAGGCACGACAATAGGTTGGTTCATATGAAAAGATGAGACCACCTTTGGCAGAAATTGAGGACGAGTCCTCAATTCTGCCCTATCCACATGAAAAACCAGGTAGGGGCTTTTATACGACAAAGCCGCCAATTCCGAAACACGCCTTGCAGAAGCCAAGGCCAATAATATAACCACTTTCCAAGTGAGATATTTAAATTCCACCGTCTTGAGCGGTTTAAACCAAGGTGACTTGAGGAAACTTAATACCACGTTAAGATCCCAAGGTGCCACCGAAGGTACAAAGGGAGGCTGAATATGCAGTACCCCCTTCACAAATGTCTGTACTTCAGGAAGAGAAGCCAATTCTTTTTGGAAGAAAATGGATAAGGCCGAAATTTGGACCTTTATGGACCCTAATTGTAGGCCCAAATTCACTCCCGTTTGCAGGAAGTGAAGCAGACGGCCCAAATGGAACTCCTCCGTAGGAGCAGTTCTGGCCTCACACCAAGACACATATTTTCGCCATATATGGTGATAATGTTTCGATGTCACGTCCTTCCTAGCCTTGATCAGGGTAGGAATGACCTCCTCCGGAATACCTTTTTCCGCTAGGATCCGGCGTTCAACCGCCATGCCGTCAAACGCAGCCGCGGTAAGTCTTGGAACAGACAGGGCCCCTGCTGCAGCAGATCCTGCCTTAGGGGAAGAGGCCACAGATCTTCCGTGAGCAACTCTTGCAGATCCGGATACCAAGTCCTTCGTGGCCAATCCGGAACAATGAGGATCGTTCTGACTCCTCTTAGCCTTATTATTCTCAACACCTTGGGTATGAGAGGTAGAGGAGGGAAGACATAGACTGATCTGAACACCCAAGGTGTCACTAGAGCGTCTACCGCTACCGCCTGAGGGTCTCTGGACCTGGCGCAATACCGCTTTAGCTTTTTGTTGAGACGGGACGCCATCATGTCTATCTGAGGCAGTCCCCACCGACCCACGATCTGTGCGAAGACTTCTGGATGAAGTTCCCACTCTCCCGGATGCAGGTCGTGTCTGCTGAGGAAGTCCGCTTCCCAGTTGTACACCCCCAGGATGAATACTGCTGATAGGGCGCTTACATGGCCTTCCGCCCAGCGAAGTGTGCAGCCACCACAGGAGAGATACCCTGGCTCTGGGAGACAGGGTGATCCTCTGATGCATTAGTAAATGGGACCCGGACCATTTGTCCAGTAGATCCGATTGAAAGGTCCTCGCATGGAACCTGCCGAAGGGGATGGCCTCGTACGATGCCACCATCTTCCTCAGGACATTGTGTGCAATGATGCACTGAAACCGTTTTTAGCTTTAATAGGTTCCTGACCAGGGCCATGAGCTCCTGAGCCTTTTCCATCGGAAGAAAAACCTTTTTCTGGTCTGTGTCTAGAATCAGACCCAGAAAGGTCAGGCGCGTTGTAGGGACTAGCTGGGACTTCGGTAAATTGAGAATCCAGCCGTGCCCCTGCAACATCCTCACCGACAGCGACACGCTGTCCAGCAACTTCTCCCGAGATCTCGCCTTTATGAGGAGATCGTCCAAGTATGGGATAATTTTGACCCCCTGCTTGCGCAAGAGCACCATCATTTACGCCATTACCTTGGTGAAAATTCTCGGGGCTGTGGAAAGTCCAAACGGCAACGTCTGAAATTGGTAATGACAGTCCTGTACTGCAAATCTCAGGAACGCCTGATGAGGAGGGAAAATCAGAAACATGAAGGTATGCATCCTTTATGTCCAGGGACACCATCCAATCCCCCCCCCCCCCCTCCAGGCTGGCGATGACCGCTCTGAGCGATTCCATCTTGAACTTTTTTTAGATTCAAAATGGGCCTGACCGAACCGTCCGGTTTTGGGACCACAAACAGGGTTGAGTAATACCCCTTTCCTTGCTGGAGAAGAGGAACTTTGACTATCACCTGTTGAAGTTACAATTTTTGAATTGCAGTCAACACTAACTCCCTCTCTGACGGGGAAGCTGGCAGAGCCGATTTGAAAAACTGGCGAGGAGGCACGTCTTCGAATTCCAGCCTATATCCCTGAGAAACAATCTCTATAGCTCAGGGATCCACCTGTGAGTGAACCCAGACCTGGCTAAAAAATTGAAGACGCGCCCCCACTTGAGCTGACTCCCCCTGGGAAGCCCCAGCGTCATGCGGTGGACTTTGTAGATGTAGGACTTCTGCTCCTGGGAACTAGCTGCATGCAGCTTTTTTCCCTTGCCTTTTCCTCTGGCAAGCAAGGACGATCCCCATACCTTCTTGCTTTTATTGGAACGAAAGGACTGCATTTCATAATGAGGTGCCTTTTTAGTATGCTGACATAAGGTAAGAAATTCGATTTACCAAGGTCCGAGAGGCCTTCTCCAAACAACTCCTCCCCCTTGTAAGGCAACGACTCCATATGCCGCTTTGAGTCGGCATGCCCCGTCCACTGTCGGGTCCACAGGAGTCGCCTAGCAGAAATAGACATAGCATTTATTCTGGAGCTTAGTAAACAAATGTCTCTTTGAGCATCCCTCATATATAAAGCAGCATCTTTGATATGCTCTAGGGTCATTAGAATGGAATCCTTATCTAGGGTTTCAAGTTCCGTAGATAAGGAATCTGTCCATGCTGCGATAGCACTACACACCCAGGCCGATGCCATAGCCGGTCTAAAGATAGTACCGGAATGTGTGTAAATGTGCTTCATGGTAATCTCCTGCTTACGATCAGCAGGATCCCTGAGGGAAGCTGTATCCTGAGAAGGCAGTGCCACCTTCTTGGATAAGCGTGTCAGCGCCTTGTCTACCTTCGGCGAAGATTCCCATCGTATTCTGTCCTTTTGTGGAAAGGGATACGCCATAAGAATCCTTTTGGGAACTTGTAGTCTCCTATCTGGAGATTCCCAAGCCTTTTCGCACAAGTCGCTTAGTTCAAATGAGGACGGAAAAGTGACCTCAGGCTTTTTCCCTTTATACATGTGTACCCTCGTGTCAGGGACGGGTGGTAGTCATGTGACCGCCGGTCGGCTGACCGACAGTCACATGACCTCCTCCGTGAGCCCGACGGCTGACTATCCCGATGGTCGGCATGCCGAGCAACAGGGACTATTTGAGTCAGTCTCTGTGTCGGTATCTGTGTCAGTGATCTGGGATATGGTGCATTTTTGAGACCCCGAAGGTCCTGGTGCCACAGGGACAGGCATGGTCTGACTACCTGACTGATCCCTGGCTTCAGCCTTGTCTAATTGTTTATGCAGTAAATTTACATTTGCATTCAAGACATTCCACATATCCACCCAGTCCGGTGTCGGCGTTGCCGATGGCGACCTGACCATCATGCACTCCCCCTCCTCCTTAGGTGAGCCTTCCTCGTCAAACATGTCGACACACACGTACCGACACACCACACACACACACAGGGAATCTCTTTTCTGAAGACAGGTTCCCCCTGAGGCCCTTTGAAGAGACAGAGAGAGAGTATGCCAGCACACACCCCAGCGCTATATGTCCCTGGAGAAAAACACAGAATGTTTACCCAGTAGCGCTGCTGTAGTGTATAAAATAAGAATTTACTTACCGATAATTCTATTTCTCATAGTCCGTAGTGGATGCTGGGGACTCCGTCAGGACCATGGGGAATAGCGGCTCCGCAGGAGACTGGGCACAAAGTAAAAGCTTTAGGACTAGCTGGTGTGCACTGGCTCCTCCCCCTATGACCCTCCTCCAAGCCTCAGTTAGGATACTGTGCCCGGACGAGCGTACACAATAAGGAAGGATTTTGAATCCCGGGTAAGACTCATTACCAGCCACACCAATCACACCGTACAACTTGTGATCTAAACCCAGTTAACAGCATGATAACAGAAGGAGCCTCTGAAAAGATGGCTCACAACAACAATAACCCGATTTTTGTAACAATAACTATGTACAAGTAATGCAGACAATCCGCACTTGGGATGGGCGCCCAGCATCCACTACGGACTATGAGAAATAGAATTATCGGTAAGTAAATTCTTATTTTCTCTAACGTCCTAGTGGATGCTGGGGACTCCGTCAGGACCATGGGGATTATACCAAAGCTCCCAAACGGGCGGGAGAGTGCGGATGACTCTGCAGCACCGAATGAGAGAACTCCAGGTCCTCCTCAGCCAGGGTATCAAATTTGTAGAATTTAGCAAACGTGTTTGCCCCTGACCAAGTAGCTGCTCGGCAAAGTTGTAAAGCCGAGACCCCTCGGGCAGCCGCCCAAGATGAGCCCACTTTCCGTGTGGAATGGGCTTTTACAGATTTTGGCTGTGGCAGGCCTGCCACAGAATGTGCAAGCTGAATTGTACTACAAATCCAACGAGCAATCGTCTGCTTAGAAGCAGGAGCACCCAGCTTGTTGGGTGCATACAGGATAAACAGCGAGTCAGATTTTCTGACTCCAGCCGTCCTGGAAACATATATTTTCAGGGCCCTGACTACGTCCAGCAACTTGGAATCCTCCAAGTCCCTAGTAGCCGCAGGCACCACAATAGGTTGGTTTAAGTGAAATGCTGAAAACACCTTAGGGAGAAATTGAGGACGAGTCCTCAATTCCGCCCTGTCCGAATGGAAAATCAGATAAGGGCTTTTACAGGATAAAGCCGCCAATTCTGACACGCGCCTGGCCCAGGCCAGGGCCAACAGCATGACCACTTTCCATGTGAGATATTTTAACTCCACAGATTTAAGTGGTTCAAACCAATGTGACTTTTGGAACCCAAAAAACTACATTGAGATCCCAAGTGCCACTGGAGGCACAAAAGGAGGCTGTATATGCAGTACCCCTTTTACAAACGTCTGAACTTCAGGGACTGAAGCTAGTTCTTTTTGGAAGAAAATTGACAGGGCCGAAATTTGAACCTTAATGGACCCCAATTTCAGGCCCATAGACACTCCTGTTTGCAGGAAATGTAGGAATCGACCCAGTCGAATTTCCACCGTCGGGCCTTACTGGCCTCGCACCACGCAACATATTTTCGCCAATTGCGGTGATAATGTTTTTGCGGTTACATCCTTCCTGGCTTTGATCAGGATAGGGATGACTTCATCCGGAATGCCCTTTTTCCTTCAGGATCCGGCGTTCAACCGCCATGCCGTCAAACGCAGCCGCGGTAAGTCTTGGAACAGACAGGGTCCTTGCTGGAGCAGGTCCCTTCTTAGAGGTAGAGGCCACGGATCCTCCGTGAGCATCTCTTGAAGTTCCGGTTACCAAGTCCTTCTTGGCCAATCCGGAGCCACGAATATAGTGCTTACTCCTCACCATCTTATCAATCTCAGTACCTTGGGTATGAGAGGCAGAGGAGGGAACACATACCCTGACTGGTACACCCACGGTGTTACCAGAGCGTCTACAGCTATTGCCTGAGGGTCCCTGGACCTGGCGCAATACCTGTCGAGTTTTTCCCAACGGTTTATAATCATGTGGAAGACTTCTGGGTGAAGTCCCCACTCTCCCCGGGTGGAGGTCGTGCTGAGGAAGTCTGCTTCCCAGTTGTCCACTCCCGGAATGAATACTGCTGACAGTGCTATCCCATGATTTTCCGCCCAGCGAAGAATCCTTGCAGCTTCTGTCATTGCCCTTCTGCTTCTTGTGCCACCCTGTCTGTTTACGTGGGTGACTGCCGTGATGTTGTCCGACTGGATCAACACCGGCTGTCCTTGAAGCAGAGGTCTTGCTAAGCTTAGAGCATTGTAAATGTCCCTTAGCTTCAGGATATTTATGTGAAGTGATGTCTCCAGGCTTGACCATAAGTCCTGGATATTCCTTCCCTGTGTGACTGCTCCCCAGCCTCGCAGGCTGGCATCCGTGGTTACCAGGACCCAGTCCTGAATGCCGAATCTGCGGCCCTCTAGAAGATGAGCACTCTGCAACCACCACAGGAGGGACACCCTTGTCCTTGGTGACAGGGTTATCCGCTGATGCATCTGAAGATGCGACCCGGACCATTTGTCCAGCAGGTCCCACTGGAAAGTTCTTGCGTGGAATCTGCCGAATGGGATTGCTTCGTAGGAAGCCCCCATTTTACCCAGAACCCTTGTGCATTGATGCACTGAGACTTGGCTCGGTTTGAGGAGGTTCCTGACTAGCTCGGATAACTCCCTGGCTTTCTCCTCCGGGAGAAACACCTTTTTCTGGACTGTGTCCAGGATCATCCCTAGGAACAGAAGACACGTCGACGGAACCAGCTGCGATTTTGGAATATTGAGAATCCAATCGTGCTGCCGCAACACTACCTGAGATAGTGCTACACCGACCTCCAACTGTTCCCTGGATCTTACCCTTATCAGGGAATCGTCCAAGTAAGGGATAACTAAAATTCCCTTCCTTCGAAGGAATATCATCATGTCGGCCATTACCTTGGTAAAGACCCGGGGTGCCGTGGACCATCCCTACGGCAGCGTCTGAACTGATAGTGACAGTTCTGTACCATAAACCTGAGGTACCCTTGGTGAGAAGGGTAAATTTTGACATGAAGGTAAGCATCCTTGATGTCCCGAGACATCATATAGTCCCCTTCTTCCAGGTTCGCAATCACTGCTCTGAGTGACTCAATCTTGAATTTGAACCTCTGTATGTAAGTGTTCAAAGATTTTAGATTTTAGAATCGGTCTCACCGAGCCGTCTGGCTTCGGTACCACAATAGTGTGGAATAATACCCCGTTCCCTGTTGCAGGAGGGGTACCTTGATTATCACCTGCTGGGAATACAGCTTGTGAATGGCTTCCAAAACTGCCTCCCTGTCAGAGGGAGACGTCGGTAAAGTCGACTTTTGGAAACGGCGAGGGGGAGACGTCTCGAATTCCAATATGTACCCCTGAGATATTACCTGAAGGATCCAGGGGTCTACTTGCGAGTGAGCCCACTGCGCACTGAAATTCATTGAGAACGGGCCCCCACCGTGCCTGAGCTTGTAAAGCCCTAGCGTCATACTGAGGGCTTGGCAGAGGCTGGAAAGGGTTTCTGTTCCTGGGAACTGGCTGATCTCTGCAGCCTTTTTCCTCTCCCTCTGTCACGAGCAGAAAAGAGGAACCTTTTGTCCGCTTGCCAACAAAGGACTGCGCCTGATAATACGGCGTCTTATTTTGAGAGGCGACCTGGGGTACAAACGTGGATTTCCCAGCTGTTGCCGTGGCCACCAGGTCTAAAAGACCGACTCCAAATGTCCCCTTTCAAAGGCAATACTTCCAAATGCCGTTTGGAATCCGCATCACCTGACCATTTTACTGGTAGAATTGGACAACGCACTTATACTTGATGCCAGTCGGCAATTATTCCGCTGTGCATCATGCATATATAGAAATGCATCTTTTAAATGCTCTATAGGCAATAATATACTATCCTTATCTAGGATATCAATATTTCCAGTCAGGGAATCCGACCATGCCAACCCAGCACTGCACCTCCAGGCTGAGGCGATAGCTGGTCGCAGTATAACACCAGTATGTGTGTAAATACCTTTTTTTGGATACCCTCCTGCTTTCTATCAGCAGGATCCTTAAGGGCGGCCATCTCATGAGAGGGTAGAGCCCTTGTTCTTACAAGCGTGTGAGCGCCTTATCCCCCCTAGGGGGTGTTTCCCAATGCATCCTAACCTCTGGCGGGAAAGGGTATGCAGCCAATACTTTTTAAGAAATTATTATTGTTATCGGGGGGAAACCCACGCATCATCACACACCTCATTTTATTTCTCAGATTCAGGAAAACTACAGGTAGTTTTTCCCTCACCGAACATAATACCCCTTTTTTGGTGGTACTCGTATTATCAGAAATGTATAAAACATTTTCCATTGTCTCAATCATGTAACGTGTGGCCCTACTGGAAATCACGGTTGTCTCTTCACCGTCGACACAGGAGTCAGTATCCGTGTCGGCGTCTGTATCTGCCATCTGCCTGGCGGCCTATGAGACGTCTGGACAGGCACAAGCTGAGTAGCCGGCTGTCTCATGTCAACCACTGTTTTTTTATATAGAGCTGACACTGTCACGTAATTTTCAACAGTACATCCACTCAGGTGTCGACCCCCTAGGGGGTGACATCACTGTTACAGACACTCTGCTCCGCCTCCACATCATTTTCCTCCTCATACATGTCGACACACACGTACCGACACCCAGCACACACACAGGGAATGCTCTGATAGAGGACAGGACCCACTTAGCCCCTTGGGGAGACAGAGGGAGAGTTTGCCAGCACACACCAGAGCGCTATATATGTATAGGGACAACCTTACAATAAGTGTCTATCCCTTATAGCTGCTTATATCTGTTATTTTGCCAAATAAGTGCCCCCCTCTCTTTTTTACCCTGTTTCTGTAGTTGCAGGATGCAGGGGAGATTCTGGGAGCCTTCCTACCAGCGGAGCTGTGTGGGAAAAATGGCGCTGTGTGCTGAGGAGATAGGCCCCGCCCCCTTCACGGCGGGCTCTTCTCCCGCTTTTTTCTGGAAAACTGTCAGGGGTTAAATACATCCATATAGCCCAGGAGCTATATGTGATGTATTTTTTGCCAACTAAGGTAAATTCATTGCTTCCCAGGACGCCCCCCCCCCAGCGTCCTGCACCCTCAGTGACCGGAGTGAGAAGTGTGCTGAGAGCAATGGCGCACAGCTGCAGTGCTGTGCGCTACCTTATGAAGACAGGAAAGTCTTCTGCCGCCAATTTATGGACCTCTTCTTGCTTCAGCATCTGTAAGGGGGCCGGCGGCGCGGCTCCGGGACCCATCCATGGCTGGGCCTGTGATCGTCCCTCTGGAGCTAATGTCCAGTAGCCTAAGAAACCCAATCCACTCTGCACGCAGGTGAGTTTGTTTCTCTCCCCTTAGTCCCTCGATGCAGTGAGCCTGTTGCCAGCAGGTCTCACTGAAAATAAAAAACCTATTTAAACTTTTACTCTAAGCAGCTCAGGAGAGCCACCTAGATTGTACCCTTCTCGTTCGGGCACAAAATCTTAACTGAGGCTTGGAGGAGGGTCATAGGGGGAGGAGCCAGTGCACACCAGCTAGTCCTAAAGCTTTTACTTTGTGCCCAGTCTCCTGCGGAGCCGCTATTCCCCATGGTCCTGACGGAGTCCCCAGCATCCACTAGGACGTTAGAGAAATGCTAATAATGTGCCCCCCCTCTACTTTAAAACCCCCTTTCACCGTGTGTCAAGCAGGGGAGAGTCCGGGGAGCTTCCTCTCAGGGGTGCTGTGTAGAGAAAATGGCGCTGGTGAGTGCTGAGGGTGAAGCCCCGCCCCCTCGGCGGCGGGCTTCTATCCCGCTCAAACTTATTAAAAAATGGTGGGTGCTCTTTTATATACATATACAGTGCCCACCTGTACATGTATATACACTTTTGCCATAGGAGAGGTTTTATTGCTGCCCAGGGCGCCCCCCCTGCACCCTTACAGTGACCGGAGTGTGTGAGGTGTAGCGGAGCAATGACGCACAGCTGCAGTGCTGTGCGTTACCTCTGTGAAGCACCGAAGGCTTCTACCGCCTGAGACGTCTTCTGTCTTCGTTTCTTCTGGCTCTGTGAAGAGAACGGCGGCGCGGCTCTGGGGTGAACGCCCAGGACGAACCTGTGTTCATTCCCTCTGGAGCTAATGGTGTCCAGTAGCCGAGGAAGCAGAGCCTAACATTTAAGTAGGTCTGCTCCTCTCTCCTCAGTCCCTCGATGCAGGGAGCCTGTTGCCAGCAGTGCTCCCTGAAAAAGAGAAAAAATCCTAACAAAAATGCTTTCTAAGCAGGAAACTCAGGAGAGCTCCCTGCAGTGCACCCATTCTCCTCTGGGCACAGTCTAAAACTGAGGTCTGGAGGAGGGGCATAGAGGGAGGAGCCAGTGCACACCCAGAATCCTAAAGTCTTTCTTAAAGTGCCCTATCTCCTGCGGAGCCCGTCTATTCCCCATGGTCCTTACGGAGTCCCCAGCATCCTCTAGGACGTTAGAGAAAAGCAGGTAAGTATGGCGTAAGAGCATTTAAGCTATAAGCTCCAGTAGGCCATGGTCCAATGTAAATGATTACCAATTCTGTGTAGAGCTGAGTAAATTATGGGTGCTATGTGAATAAAATATAAAGAGGGTTTGAAGCCAATGTGAATTGTCTGTATGTATCATCACTACATTAAGGCCCTCATTCCGAGTTGTTCGCTCGCAAGCGGATTTTAGCAGATTTGCTCATGCTAAGCCGCCGCCTACTGGGAGTGAATCTTAGCATCTTAAAATTGCGAACGATGTATTCGCAATATTGCGATTACACACCTCGTAGCAGTTTCTGAGTAGCTTCAGACTTACTCGGCATCTGCGATCATTTCAGTGCTTGTCGTTCCTGGTTTGACGTCACAAACACACCCAGCGTTCGCCCAGACACTCCCCCGTTTCTCCAGCCACTCCTGCGTTTTTTCCGGAAACGGTAGCGTTTTTTCCCACACGCCCATAAAACGGCCTGTTTCCGCCCAGTAACACCCATTTCCTGTCAATCACATTACGATCGCCAGAACGATGAAAAAGCCGTGAGTAAAATTCCTAACTGCATAGCAAATTTACTTGGCGCAGTCGCAGTGCGGACATTGCGCATGCGCATTAAGCGGAAAATCGCTGCGATGCGAAGATTTTTACCGAGCGAACAACTCGGAATGAGGGCCTAAGTGATGAGTAATAACTTGTAAGAGCTACCTGAGGATTAAACTTAATTTTGTTCTTGTGACCAACCAATTAGAGCTAACATAATCAGTCCTTGGCTGCCTTGTATTGAGCCCAGTGTCCTGACCGCTACTCAGCAGTCATGATCTGAAGCAGGCCTTGCCAACCTGTGGCTCTCCAGCGGTTGTAAAACTACAAGTCCCATCATGCTTTGCCAGTTTTGCTATTAGGGAATGCTAAAACGGTGGTAAGGCATGATGGGATGTGTAGTTTCACAACATCTGGAGAGCCACAGGTTGGCCAGGCCTGATCTAAAGTAAGCGGTCTGGAGTAAACCACCCAGAGTACCTAGAATAGATTATTATCATGATATTGTCGGATGGCGGTCATTAAGTCGACATACATTGGGTCAACATGCATTAGGTCGACATGATCACTAAGTCGACATGGTCATTAGGTCGACATGTACTGGGTCAACATGGAAAAGGTCGACATGAGTTTTTCTCATTTCTCTCTCTCATTTTTTTACCTTTTTTCATACACGTTCCACGTGGACTACAATTTGGAAAAGTAACATGTGCCGGGCGCAGTGAGGCACCTTGCCTGAAGCGCAAGCCATGCGAGGGAACACGGTGCACTAATTGGGGTTCCCAGTCACTTTACAAAGAAAACGACAACCAAAAAAGTAAAGAAAACTCATGTCAACCTTTTTCCATGTCGACCTAATGACCATGTCGACCTAGTGATCATGTCGGCCTAATGCATGTCGACCAAACATGGTTGACCCAATGTATGTCGACCTAACTCATGTCGATCTAATGAACCACACCCATATTGTCAGATACTGGTCTCTGGATCATTCAGTGGGGGATATTCAATTGTTTGAAAAGTCGGTTGGGTGTCTGTTTTTTCTTATCTAGTAGACAGGAAAAAACAGTCAGCAAACTGACTTTTCAAACATTTGAATTTCCCTCACTATGGGGTGTATATAATAACTGTCGGAAGCTGCCGTCTTGTTGGAAAGATGGCAGCTTCCGACAGAAATAGGTCGGAAGGGGTTCCGACCTATTCATTAGAGGCAGTTTTTTCCCGACAAGTCTGGTATTCTCGACTTGTCATAAAACACGTGGATTTGCGGAATAGCCGCCGTTCCGCGTGCTTCTGTCGATAATGGGGCCAAATCCGACAGGTTTTGGCCCCCTTTCCGACAAACTCAATCCGACTTGAAAACAGGGTCCGATTGAGGTGAGAAGACAGGGGAAGTGGTGCGGCTGAGGGAGCTGAGATCGGCGGCCGGCTGGGGGACATGTCTGCAGCAGCAGGGGGAGGCGCTGCAGGGAGAGAAGTGCGTGGTCGGAGGACGGCCAGGCACCTCTCCCCCTGCAGCGCCTCCCCCCGCCGCCAATCCCAGCTCTCCCCGCTGCCGTCCCGCTCACCCCACACCATCTGCACCCCCCGCCGCTGCTGTCAGCGCATCCACAGCCGCTGACAACAGCGGCAGGATAGGACCCTGGGTATGTCCAAATCCGACACTCTGATTTGGCCGTCCATTGAATAGGGGTTGTCGGATCCATTCCGACAACTGCATGTCGGAATGGATCCGAATCTTATTGAATACCCCTTAGTCTTTATTTGGGCCACAGTCTAAGCTCTTGTCCATGCTGTAGCTTCTAAAGCATAGAGCAGTGATTCTCAAACTTTCTTGAATCACGGCGCCCTAGAGTATCAGCATTTTTTTCACGATGCCCTAGGAGAATTTTTTTTTATAGATATATTTCAAAAAAAATCTTAAGTAAATTGAGCCTGCCTGCCATCCTTAGGGTCAGATGGTGTAGAGTTGCGCCTCTGATTGTCCACATGCTTTATGATTGGCAGCCACCAGAACTGCTTTTGCTATCACTCTGACAGTAAATAATCTGAGGTGGTCCTGGACCACCAACCCGAGGCACCCCTGCAAAAACCTTGCGGCGCCCCAGAGTGCCTAGGCACGCAGTTTGGGAATCACAGGAATGCAGTATAAACTGGACTGGGAGTCTTTGTTTTACATTCAGAGTCACTTACTTGATTTCTGTTGCATAGTGTAAATCAGTGTGAAAGCAATTATAGAATCTGGAATTCATAATCTCCTGATTTGCTGTTTCTACTAAAAAGTCTATATAATTGCTGGTCACCAAACACTTTCCCTTAATCTCAAAGGCACTTTGAGGCAATGACTACATTGTATTGCCAGAATTTCTGTCACATTAGCCAGCAGGCATTCCGGGTTCTGTGATGTGGGGGCAGGGGTACACTCCCACAACTAGGGGCACTATGTTGGTGCACAGTTGACCCTCACAGGCAGACACAGTAAATGCAGCCATAAGAACTGGTCACTGTTACACAAGCATGTACACCACACTGGTAACCAGCAGGACTGTTGAATAAGACCATTCATTCTGCCTCAGGCAGCATACCATACAGTTTAAACAAAGATTAAAAATATGTTCCCTCAGGTGTAATAAGTTAAACAAGGCATTCGGTGTTATTTAGTTTATTGTAAGTTTGTCAGCTGTCCCTAATACCCATTGCTAGTCTCTTGGTTTAACCATGTCACTGCAAATGCAATTATTTCAATATTCATCAATATATGACAATGAAATCAGGACATTTATAATCCTGTAATGTGTACCTCCACTGATTGCACACCCTGCCAGTGTAACCAATGCAATACACCTTAGATGGCAGCCTCGGATGGTTCCTCATGCGGATCTTTCCATACAGGGTATAGCATACTACTAATAATACTACTACACAGGTTTCCTTTTTCCCATATGTGCGTTGGGCACTTGTATGGCTAACCTCCCGCAGTGTAACCTTCGTAGTGCACCCAACATGGCTGCCTCATCTGGTACGCTTGTGGATGGGATGAAAAATATAGACCTGGTGGTTTTGTTGGGACCCTACTGTGAGCGTTAAGATGTTACAATCTCCCCATTTTGTGTCATTTCTTTTAGGGGTAGACTATTCCACCCAGGGTAATCCTACGTGCACCCAAGATGGATGCCTCACCTGGTACCTTATGAGGGTGAAATACACAACCCTTGGAAGGTGTTACCCAAAATGCCTATACAAATTCTGCATTATGCTTACTGTGTGGTTGAGGTTTTCTTTTTATGTCTGTGTGGCTAATCAATTACTGTATTACTGAAATCTTCTGTATTATGGGCCTAATTCAAGATTGATTGCAAAAGCAAAAACTTCCTCTAATGGGCAAAACCATGTGCACTGCAGGTGGGGCAGATATAACATGTGCAGAGAGAGTTAGATTTGGGTGGGTTATATTGTTCTGTGCAGGGTAAATTTTTTACACTGCAATTTAGATTGCAGATTGAACACACCCCATCCAAATGATTGCCTGCAGGAGGCCCGCTGCCATGTTTCTGAACGAGGCGGCTGCACGTGACATCACGCAGCCACCATGATCATGCTCATGCCACGCCCCCCGTTTCCCTGACACCACCGTTTGTCCGCCTCCGCAACGCTCTATCTCCGCATAGGAACCTGAGCGTTGCCGCTCCCCTCCCCTGCCTGATTGACAGGCTGAGGCAATTGCATTTTCTACGCCCCCACCCCCACAGAAAATCCGGGCGCATGCGCAAGATGGGCACTGCGCATGCACCACATCTTTTTAGCAATTTGTGCGGTTGGATTGCGTTTTGCGATCCAACCTGAATTAGGTCCTATGTGCATTGTTTTTGATGTCTGTAAACCGCCTTGAGTCCTGTTGGAGAAAGAGTGCTTTATAAATAAAATTATTATTAAGTATGTACCTTGACTCCTTTCTTTAATGACACGTCTCCTAGTCTGTTTCCGGAATGCAATTCTTACTTCTCTGTATAAGGTAGTATTCATCGGAGGCATGTTATTTAAAATGCACAAAAAGTTGCATTATGTTTAGTAAACATATAATAACATGTATTGTAGTGCACCACAGTGGATTGGGGACAATGTTGTCACAAGGAATGTCAGCATGGTTATCATGTCAGCATTAATCATGTAGACAGGGATGAACTGTTGACATGTCATCACTGGTGGCACAGCAGTGACTTACCTGCAGTTTTCGGCTGCAGCGGAGTCTTCCGGGTCCTGGTGGTCATGTGACTGTGATTTCTACCCCTAATAACTACTCCTCCCTTTAGTACCTAACTATAACCTTTACCTGCACCCTAGTTCTGACAATGTCCACATTTCACTTGTCAGCTTTCTGTAAATGACAACACATTGGGGGGAATGTAATAGGGTGTGAGAATCATAAAGTGAGAGATTTTGTGAGGGTTTTTTTTTTTGTAAGTGGCAATCCATTTTGCACAGCAAAATCAACTTAATTTTGCTATGTAAATGATTGCCGCTTTAAATTAAACCCAGAAAACGTGCACAAAATCTCTCACTTTATGATTCTCACACCCTATTATATTCCCCCCAAAGTGAGAGATTTTGTGAGCGTTTTCTGTTTTTGTTTTTTTTTTAAAGCGGCAATCATTTACATAGCAAAATTAAGTTGATTTTGCTGTGTAAATGTATTGCCACTTTAAAAAAACAACAACAGAAAACTCTCACAAAATCTCTCACTTTCTGATCCTCACACCTTAATACATTGCCTATCAATATTTGTTGACATCATAAATGTCAACATTGTAATTGACGACCTTTTGACTACAATCCCACCACAGTCCATCTAGACATTACTAATGTGCTTTAACTTCTGCTCAACACTAAAGGGATCTGTATACAATTAAAAATGTAGCCAATTAGGCAAATGCTAATACTGTTATTAAAGCAAAGAGTCCAGGTACATATATACCCATTACACACCTTAGGGTCCCATTTATCGTTGTATATTTACAGCTTAATCCCCCCAAAACTCCTGTTAGGTTAGTTATCCCCTGAATGTATGTAGGAGAGATAGCTGCAATCCCTCCATTCCTGTCGGCAGCCAGAACCCCCATAGGTTTCTATGGGGGATGCAATGCTGCCAGATTTACCTATTTCTGTAATACAAAACTTTTGGCCAACATTTGGCCTCGGCAACTACCTATGGGCAACACGCTGCAAATGTAGTTCCAGAAGATTCCCATGGCCACTGTACATGTGCGGTCCTCGGGACAGTGTATTCGGAGGAGCATTGGCTCAGCACATTGCAGGGACACGGGTGCCCGATGATACATCCCGCCGTTATATTTGCTAATTATCGTGCCCAGATCACTTTTGTATATACGATTAATGATACATGGGCCCCTTAGTAATGGTATGTTGCAACTGCAGAGAGTACAGCATAACCATGATACACTGATCTGAGGAGCACAAAAAGGATAGAGATAGAAACGTAGAATTTGCGAACAGTTAACAACTTGGCCCATCTGGACTGCCCTAAACACGTTCATGCACACACTTGGATTCATTTTTTTGTTGGGAGTTATTTAACCAATTGGTATATTTTTGGATTGTGGAAGGAAAGTACTAGAGCACCCAGAGGAAACCCACGCAAGTACAGGGAGAATATAGAAACGCAAGTGTGGGAAGAATTTATAAACTCCACGCAGTTAGGGCCGTGATGTGAATCAAACCCATGACCTCAGTGCTGAGGCAGTATTACTAAACACTATACCATCCGTACTGCATAAGAACATTGGGTCTAATTCAGACCTGATCGTAGCAGCAAATTTGTTAGCAGATGGGCAAAACCATGTTGCAGTGCAGGGGGGCAGATATAACATGTGCAGAGAGAGTTAGATTTGGGTGTGGTGAGTTCAAACTGAAATCTAAATTGCTGTGTAAAAATAAAGCAGCCAGTATTTACCCTGCACAGAAACAATATAACCCACCCAATTCTAACTCTCTCTGCAAATGTAATATCTTCCCCCCATACAGTGCACATGGGGGGTCATTCCGAGTTGTTCGCTCGGTAAATTTTTTCGCATCGCAGCGATTTTCCGCTTAGTGCGCATGCGCAATGTCCGCAGTGCGACTGCGCCAAGTAAATTTGCTATGCAGTTAGGTATTTTACTCACGGTTTTTTCTTCGTTCTGGTGATCGTAATGTGATTGACAGGAAGTGGGTGTTTCTGGGCGGAAACAGGCCGTTTTATGGGTGTGTGCGAAAAAAAGCTACCGTTTCTGGGAAAAACGCGGGAGTGGCTGGAGAAACGGAGGAGTGTCTGGGCGAACGCTGGGTGTGTTTGTGACGTCAAACCAGGAACGACAAGCACTGAACTAATCGCAGATGCCGAGTAAGTCTGGAGCTACTCAGAAACTGCTAAGAGGTGTGTAATCGCAATATTGAGAATACATCGTTCGCAATTTTAAGATGCTAAGATTCACTCCCAGTAGGCGGCGGCTTAGCGTGTGTAAAGCTGCTAAAAGCAGCTTGCGAGCGAACAACTCGGAATGAGGGCCATGGTTTTGCCCATCTACTAACAAATTTGCTGCTATGATCAGTTCTGAATTACCCCCCGTGTGTATGCACCTTTTATTTATTTTTTTTACATTTTTCTGTGATTGACTTTTAAGAATAAGCATCTTATACAGTATAGATATTAACTGCAGAGATATATATTCTTCTCCTCTAATTTTTTAGACCCATGTATATCTTCCGGTTTCTTATTTAGATCCCAGCAAGCACTGTAAGTTGTAGCAGCTGTGTGATCTGTTACTTTGGTGATAGCGTATTTAGCTTCCATAACTTGTGTGTGACTTAAATGTTTGTTACTTTAGATTATGTATCCCAGGTTCCTCTACTGATATCTTAGGAGCAGCTAAATATTTAGAGTTTGTTTAATCAGTAATGAAGTGCCTCCTTTACTGTACTAGAGTTATCTGTAGTTCCCTTATTTTCCTGCTTTTTATGGAAATACGCAAGAAGGCATTAGGGTCAAAATGTTCTTTCGCTTGTTCGGAATAATTACAGGATGTTATTCAACTGTAGAAAGAACAAAGACAAGCACATTTGCACAGGAAAGAACAATGTTTTAGAGGTAATAGCTATAGCGCTGTTGCAATTATTGTGTAACATTATAATCATTTTGATTTAAATCTCTCCATTAAGCCCTATGATACGACGGTGTTAAGGCATTCCAAAGAAACAGGTTGGGAAATGGATTGTGGTGTTGTGTGCTACGTGTATACTACAAATGAAACAGAAAAAAATAGGATTTTAATTACCTACTGGTAAATTATTTTCTCGTAGTCCATACAGGATACCGGGGATCCATTTAGTACCATAGGGTATAGGGGGTCATTCCGAGTTCATCGCTAGCTGCCGTTGTTCGCAGAGCAGCGATCAGTCTAAAAATCTGCATTTCTGCGCATGCACCGCAATGTGCACGCGCGACGTACGGAAACAAAGTCCTTTGTGGTTTTGCACAGGTGCTAGCGAAGCTTTCAGTTGCACGGCACAGCGCAAGAAGATGGACAGGAAGGGGAAATTTCTGGGTGTCAACTAACCATTTTCAGGGAGTGTTTGAAAAGAACGCAGGCGTGCCAGGGAAAACGCAGGCGTAGCTGGGCGAATGCTGGGCGGGTGTGTGACGTCAAAAGCCAACCCTCCAACGTTAGAATCAACGCACACGAAGAGTAAGTCCAGGGCTGGTCTTATTTTGCACAAAATGTTTTTGCAGGCGCTCTGCTGCAAAGGCGTTTGCACTTCTGCAAAGCGAAAATACACTCCCCGGTAGGCGGCGACTATGCGTTTGTAATGGTGCTAAAAACTGTTAGCGAGCGAAGAACTCGGACTGACCCCCATAGACGGGTCCACTAGGAGCCATGGACACTTTAAGAATTTGATAGTGTGGGCTGGCTCCTCCCTCTATGCCCCTCCTACCAGACTCAGTCTAGGAAACTGTGCCCGAGGAGACGGACATACTTTGAGAGGATATAAAAGGACAGTGGTGAGATTCCAAACCAGCACACACAAACAAAAGGAAAGTCATGCTAACCACTTGAACAGGAACAGCTGAACCAAACAACAATACTTAACCAAGTAACAGCGCAGGAAGAATGAAGCACCGGGTGGGAGCCCAGTATCCTCTACGGACTATGAGAAAAGGATTTACCGGTAGGTAATTAAAATCCTCTTTTCTCTTATGTCCTAGAGGATACTGGGGATCCATTTAGTACCATGGGGAAGTACCGAAGCTCCCAAACCGGGTGGGAGAGTGTGGAGATTCCTGCAGAACTGATTGACCAAACTGAAGGTCCTCAGAGGCCAAAGTATTGAACTTGTAGAACCTTGTTCGAACCTGACCAAGTAGCTGCTCGGCAGAGCTGTATAGCAGAGACACCCCTGGCAGCCGCCAAAGAACCCACCGACCTAGTCGAGTGGGCCTGTACAGATTTTGGAACCGGCGTTCCTGCCGTGGAATAAGCATGCTGGATATTAAATCTGATCCAGCGCGCAAACGACTGCTTTGAAGAAGGACACCCAATCTTATTGGGTTCATAAAGAACAAACAGCAAGTCCGACTTCCTGTGACGAGCTGTTCGCTTTACATACACCTTCAAAGCCCTCACAACATCCAAAGACTTTGAAGTAGCAGAGGTGTCAGTAACAACCGGAACCACAATAGGTTGGTTGATGTGAAATGCAGACACCACTTTAGGAAGAAATTGTTGGAGTTCTGAGTTCAGCTCTGTCTTCATGGAAAATTAAATAGAGGCTTTTGTGAGACAACGCCCCCAGCTACGACACACGTCTTGCTGTAGCCAAGGCCAACGGTGTGACACTCTTCCATGTAAGGTACTTTACATCCACCTCCTGTAACGGTTCAAACCAGTCTGATTGGAGGAACTGCAGCACCAAATTGAGATCCCAAGGTGCCGTGGGAGTCACAAAGGGAGGTTGGATGTGCAGCACACCTTTCAAGAATGTCTGGACCTCAGGAATAGAAGGCAATTGCTTTTGAAAGAAAATGGACAAGGTTGAAATCTGTACTTTTATGGAGCACAGACGTAGGCCCACATCCACACCTTATTGGAGAAAAAGTAGGAAACATCCCAGATTAAATTCCACCGCTGAAAATTTTCTGCTCTCTCATCAAGAGACGTATTTCTTCCAAATACGGTGGTAATGTTTAGACGTTACCCCCTTTCTGGCTTGGATCATAGTTGGGATAACCTTGCCAGGAATCCCTCTCCCGGCTAGAATCAGCTGTTCAACTTCCATGCCGTTAAACGTAGCCGCGGTAAGTCTTGATAGACGAATGGGCCCTGTTGGAGAAGAGCCTTGCGAAGAGGTAGAGGCCACGGATCTTCGAGGAGCATCTCCAGAAGATTTGCGTACCAGGCCCTTCTTGGCCAGTCCGGAGCAATGAGTATTGCTTAAACCTTTTCCCTTTTTATTCTCTTTAGAATTCTTGTGTTCAGAGGAAGAGGAGGAAACACGTACACCATCTGATAAACCCATGGAGTCGTCAGAGCATCTACCGCCACTGCCTGTGGGTCTCTCGACCTGCAACAATACCGCTTGAGCTTCTTGCTGAGACGAGAGGCCATCATGACGATTTGTGGATATCCCCATCGACTTGTCAAGCACCTGAACACTTCCGAGTGAAGGCCCCACTCCCCCGGGTGCAGGTCGTGTCTGCTGAGGAAGTCTGCTTCCAAGTTGTCTACTCCCAAAATGAAGACCGCTGACAATGCCATAGCATGTTTTTCTGCCCAGGGGAGAATTCTTGACACTTCTGACATTGCTGCTCTGCTTTTCGTTCCGCCCTGTCGGTTTATGTACGCTACTGCAGTCACATTGTCTGACTGGACTTGAATGACCCGATCCTGAAGAAGAGATGAGGCCTGCAGAAGTACGTTGTATATGAGCCTGAGTTCCAGAATGTTGATTGGAAGGACAACTTCCTGAATTGACCATCTTCCTTGAAACTGAACCCCTTGGGTGACTGCTCCCCAACCTCTGAGACTTGCGTTTGTGGTTAGCTGAATCCAATTCTGAATTCCGAACCTCTGACCCTCGACGAGGTGAGAGGTGTAGCCACCACAGAAGGGAGATACTGGCTTTTGGCGACATGTGAAGATGTGATCCAGACCATTTGTCCAACAGATCGAGCTGGAAGGGTCTTGCGTGAAACCTTCCGTAGTCAAGTGCCTCGTAAGGGGCCACCATTTTCCCCATAAGGCAAAGGCATAGATGCATATCTGGGTTGGCTTCAGGACATCCCGAACCATTGATTGGATTACCAATGCCTTTTCCAATGGAAGGAACACTTTCTGCGACTCCATGTCCAGTATCATTCCCAGGAAAGGAAGCCTCCGTGTTGGCTCTAAGTGAGATTTCAGAAGGTTCAGAATCCACCCATGATCCTGGAGAAGTTTGGTTGAGAGACCAATGCTGTCCAGCAACCTCTCCCTTGACGGTGCCTTTATCAGAAGATCGTCCAGGTACGGAATTATGTTCACACCCTGTTTTCTGAGGAGAAATATCATCTCTGCCATCACCTTGGTGAACACCCTCAGTGCCGTGGAGAGACCAAACGGCAGGGCCTGGAACTGGTAGTGACAGTCCTGCAGTGCAAACCGTAGATAAGCCTGATGAAGTGGCCAGATAGGAATGTGAAGGTACGCATCCTTGATATCCAGAGACACTAGGAATTCCCCCTCCACCAGACCTGCGATCACCGCTCTCAGAGACTCCATCTTGAATTTGAACATTTAAGTACGCGTTCAATGACTTAAGGTTCAGAATCGGACGTCCGGTTTCAGTACTACAAAGAAGTTGGAATAAAGGGGGTCATTCCGAGTTGATCGAGGGGCTGCGGCGGCTGCGTGACGTCACATGCAGCTGCTGTGGGCCGGGGAGCGACGAGTAGCTCCTGGCCAGCACACTAAAGCTGCGCTGGTCGGGAGCTACTCTTGAAGTGCAAAGGCATCGCCGCTGTGCGATGCCTTTGCACTTCTGCGGGGGGGGGGGGGGGGGGGGGGCGGCACTGACATGCGGGGTGGACTAGCCCTGTGCTGGGCGTCCCCCTGCATGTCAGTGTGAATGATCGTAGCTGTGCTAAATTTAGCACAGCTATGATCAACTCGGAATGACCCCCAAAGTACACTAATAATCGCTCCCCCACTACTATGACCCCCTGGTACCGCTGAGGTAATCTGCAGTCACACCGGAGGAGCTGCGAGTCCCTGTCAGTCAGCGTCTGTGTCCAAAGCAGAGGGAAAATGGCGCTGGTGAGCTGCTGGATCCGCTCATAGTGAAGCCCCGCCCCTTCAATGGCATGCGGTCTTCCCGCTTTTTTTTTACACTGGCTGAGGTAATTTAGTGCTTAAAATGGAGTCAGATTCGCTTTAAGGCTTTGTTTGCCAGTGTGGGTAATGTGTACAGTGTACTTAGACGCAGTTGTGTACTGAGTCTGGAGACGCAGTCCGCCCCGGTTAGAAGCCGCACGTCTCCGTACCCTCATGCCACCATAATGGCTGGCGACCCCCTTACCGGGACGCTGGCTTAGTACTCACCACTCTTCAGTCTTCTGGCTCTGTTAGGGGTGGCGGCGTGCTGCGGGAATGTACGCTCGCCGCGGTGGGGCTTGAGAATAGTTCCCTCAGAAGCTAGTGTCCTGTCAGTGGGGAACAGGACCATTAACCCTTTAAGAGGTTGGGCCGGTTCCCACCCTAAGTTCCACGAAGCAGGCAGGCTGGTGCCATTCAGTCCTGCCTGAAAATAACAAACCGAAAAATAAATGTAGAAACTCTTCAGGAGCTTCCATAAGCGTGACCGGCTCCTCCAGGCACATTTTCTAAACTGAGTCTGGTTGGAGGGGCATAGAGGGAGGGGCCAGCCCACACTGTCAAATTCTTAAAGTGCCCATGGCTCCTAGTGGACCCATCTATACCCCATGGTACTTAATGGATCCCCAGTATCCTCTAGGACGTAAGAGAAAATATATTATTCTGTCACCACTCTGGAGAGGGGTAGCTTTCTTTACTTATAGCCATATATATTACTACACTAAACATACTGCCAAGTATCTCCTCCCTCCTTCTGTTTGCCTGGGGAAGGGTCTGTTGAGTATGGGATGCCCAATCGGCGAATGGCCTTCCAATTCCAGCTGGGCTCCACTGCCATGCACTGTGTCTGTTAGGGTAGGGCCATACATAGCGGCCAAGTGGGGCCCGTTCAGCGGGACCCGCTTGGCCGGAAGGAGACTGCACATGGGCGCCTATGCAGGCACCCCCACACATGTGCGGCAGTCCCGCCGCCACCGAATCCAACCGGTTGGGCCGGACGGCAGGGCGACGGGATTTCGGTGTTAACACATACATTTCAATGTATGTGTTCACACAGTGGGGCTGTGCCTATGAAATCCCGTGTGTCACTGACCGGATCCTGTTCTGCGGGATCCCGCAGAACAAGATCCGTGTGAACACAAAACCCCCCTCACGGTCAAGCAGGGCCCGTTCAGTGGGACTCGCTTGGCTGCTATGTGTGGCCCTAGCCTAAGGGCTCACCAATCAGGGAAACCTTCTAAATACACTGTTCACAGTATTAGCTTGGAGTAAGCATAAATGGGTTTTCAGTTGTGAGATATGGGGGAAGGCATCAGGTAATGGTGTGCTGTAATGTCTAGTATTCCATGTCCACATACAGCCATCAACTAGAAACAGGTTTCCATTAAACACAAATATAATGCACATTTTTTAGCTCAGAAATACTCCCGGTGGTCAGGATGCAGACGCCGGAATCCTGACTGCTAGAAATGCTGACAGCCGGAATGCCGACTTACAGGGGCTATTCCCACTCTGTGATAACGACACCCATAGAGTGGGAATAGAACCTGCGTGAGCCACAGAGCCAGCAAGGGGCTTTGTTGCGCTCGTACCCCCCGCCGGCATTCTGTCGGTTGGGATCCTGGCATCGGTATGCTGCCTGCCGGCATACCATACCCAAACCTATCTTAACATAAGCTGTTTCTTCTGTAGTAGCAGGCTCATATGCAGTCTAGTGCGTCTAGATCACTCCTCCTGCTGCATCATCCACCAATTTCCAAAGATATTAGATTCTGAATACATAAAGCAGCCACAATGCTGATTGCAAATGTATTGAGAGATATGTTACAGAACAGCGGTGTGTTTTTGAGATTGCAACTAGGGAGGCCAATCCCGGGATTGGGGGGGATCCAGGAATTTAGGGCCAAAAATGGCCAGGATTCAAGCTCCAATCCCGGGGATTGAGGGATCAGCGTTGAGCGTCCTCAGGACAGCAGTGAGAGTTCATGCTGCGCTGTCACACGCCGCTGGGAGCGAGCTGATGGGTCCCACCCGCCCCTGGTTTCTGGAGAGCGATGTGTGCGGAGCGGGTGGGGTGGAGCGAGGGGGGCAGCCACACAGGGAAACGCCAATCCCGGGATTGAAAAAAATGGCCCGGGATTGGCCTCCCTAATTGCAACACTCCAGTTATTCATGTGCCACGTAGCCATTCTAGCCACTTTATTCTTCAACATTTTTGACAAATATCATTATCTTGTTTGCATGAAAAACAGACTTGATTTCCAAAGTATTAATATAGTCATTAAAATAAGAAGAAAATTATAATTAAATCCGTCCAAAAATATATTGCAGAATGAACACAATTCATAGTAATTCCACAAGGAGCAACGTGAGCACATAGTCGGACAGTCTGTACTCCTAGCGTGTCTTCTTCAGACATAACCAAGTATTGGGCACTTCATAAGTAGCTCTCTTCACCCCAGCCTGATCATATGGAATGTGCCAGGAGTCCTCTGTAGTCTGCACAATTGTGTCATAGCACAGGACTGGCTGTAGGGGAAGAGAAAAAGAGATTGATGTAAAAGTTGTAAGGTACATCATTGTACATGGGAAACTGGGGATATTAAATCTAAATAATAAAAAGTATGACTTTCAGTATGCTTTGCAATTTACGATGGATGATCCTATCCATATCACAGGTTTGGGTTTCCAGCTACCACCTGGAAATTACAGTACTTTATGTGGTTTCATGGAGGACATCAGTTCAGATTACAGACGTAGGGGGTAATTCAGATCTGATCGTGATGTGCCGCATGTCAGAGAAACTGATCGTAGGACGCTCTGCACAGGGCTAGTGTGCCCTGAATGTCAGGCCCTCCCACTCCCCCACAAGGGTGCGAAAGCAACCCGGCGAGTAGCTCCCTGCCAGTGCAGCTCCTGTGCGCTGGCAGGGGGCTACCCGCTGCGTCCCTGGTTGCAGCGACTGCGTGTGACGTCACGCAGCTGCCGCAGCCCGCCCCCGTAACTCAGGGCTGCAATCAGGCAGTGGCGGTCGCGGGGCGTGCCAACGGCGTTAGAACGGCGTTGGCGGGGCACAGTCCAGACAACACAGGTGTGTCCAGACCACGCCGCCAATGGCGTTCTAATGCCGATGGCACGCCCCCTCCCGCCTAACCACCTGATCGCAGCCCTGATGCTTTTAGCATTTCACTGGGCTTCCGGGGTGCACGCATGCGCACTCTGCAAAGGGCTTCAGACTGCGATCGCTGCCGCTGCAGTGATCCAGTCTGAATTAGGCCCGAAATCCAATGTGATGAGACAGTGTTTTTATATCTGAAATAAGCAACACGGGGTGAACAGGCCATATTGGATATCTCAATAAATTGAAAATTGATCGTGTTTTCCTATAGAGAGTAATGACTTATCCTCGACAATCTACATTTGTTATGAGGGGAAAAACAAGTCTGTATTACGCTCCGCTTTCTGCAGGGCCACACTCTTATTTAGATGTTGCTGCATACAGTATAACTACATAAGGATTTATCCTCTAGCCCAGGCTTTTTCAACCAGTGTGCCGTGGCACACTAGTGTGCCGCAACCAGTTGCAAGGTGTGCCGCGGAGCCAGAGCAGCTTCCTGCACCTTCAGAGTGAACTGTTGGCCCGGGCTCTTCTTAGATGATTAGTCGTGCTGATATCATAGGTCACGGCCGCCACATCTCACCACCCAGCCAGCCCACCCGCCTGCATACACATCTTCCAGTTCCTGCCTGCATACACAGCTTTCCATGCCCACCCACATCTGCCCGACTGCCCGCTGCTCAGTATTCGCAGCACTTCACTATGAACAATCCCCGCCACTGAGGGACAGGGAGGAGGACAGCTGACCAGTAGGGGCTAATATTTGTTATTTTATTTCTCCTGTGGGGAACAATAGGATTTATGTGGGGAGAATAAGGATTTATGGGGGGAACAATGTGATTTATGTATTGAGCAACATGATTTATGTGGGGAGCAATGTAATTGATTTATGTGGGGAGCAATGCGATTGTTTTTTCTGTGTAGGCCAATGTATGTGTGGATTTTTTTTTTACTGTGGGGAACTTATAGTGTGCCTTGGCAATTTTAAAATATTGTTCGGTGTGCCGCGAGTAAAAAAAGGTTGAAAATCACTGCTCTAGCCACTGCCCCAGTGCCAGGACGAGTGGGGGTCTTGGCTTTTATCAACAACATTTAAGATAGTCATGTAGTCTACCTTAAATAATAATAATATTTAAAAAGTCCCTCCACTAAACAAAATAATAGTGAAGAAATGTCATACTGTTACATTGTTTCAAAAATAAAGCTCCAACCCCATTTTGTCTACCCTTCCAGTAGGGATGATATTCATTAAAACTGGAATTCTGGAAACCATATGTTTCATTTCCTCATGCCAACAGAGGTGACACTGGTACTGTTTTATTCTTGATGGTCCAGTCACTGTCCTAGGTCTTCAGAAACAGAAGAAGCACCTGGGAAAACATGGAGTCTCCTGTGCACCTTCCTGCACGCACATATGAATACTGATGTGACTGGCATGGTGAGCAGAAGCAGGAGAGCCGGAGTACATCCTTATCCTGTTCCTTCTTCACTTACATTTCCAGTAACTATGCTGCTAACTAAGGGGGTTATTCAGGTTTGTTAGCAAACCTAAAAAGTAAGCAAAACCATGTTTTACTGCAGGTAGGGCTGATGTAACATGTGCAAAGAGATTTAGATTTGTGTGGGTTATATTGTTTCTGTGCAGGGTAAATACTGGCTGCTTTATTTCCACAATGCAATTTACATTTCAGTTTGAACACATCCCACCCAAGTCTAAATCTCTTTGCACGTTACATCTGCCCCACCTGCAGTGCACATGGTTTTGCCCAATTGCTAACAAACCTGAATAAGACCCTAAATTCCTGCTTACGGGTTGTCTGCTCTCTTTTCTGGCCAGTGAATGCAGTGTCAGGGTTTACATAACAAAAGTGTATTGGACAACCCTGCAACCAATCAGATGCTAGCTTCCACACTTCAAACTCTTTCCCCATTGCATTTTTTGTGCTTTTCATCACGTTTACCTGTCATTTCTTATGCACGGACGTTATAAAGATATGAGTACATTTGCTTTGAGGATTTGGTACTAAACAGGCTTCTTCTCAAACCAATGTAGTCCGCCAGTTAAACAACTGAATAATCTGTCTAGATTGGTTCCTTCCTTTACAGTCTAGTAGTATGTTCTACTTACCCACAGACGAACATCCTGTGCGGAAGAAGGAATCACCAGCTGGTGTCCACGCTGCCATTTGAAGAAGAGATGCTGCATTTCAGGATCAGGCAGACAGGCCTTGTGGTCCCGTAGTAGGTCTCTGGTTAAAAAGCAGCAGTGGCTTCCAGAGCTTAGGCAGGCATAAAGCAGGAAAGGATCATCCAATGATCTGTGCATGACAGGAGTGAGAGAAGCACATGGAATTAAAGTTAGCACCTAACAAATCTGTATCTGCTAGGAAAGGTGAGTATTTCTATACTCCTCCACTCAGAGCCCCGTAAAACAAGAGATGTAGGAGGTCATTCCGAGTTGTTCGCTCGGTAAAAATCTTCGCATCGCAGCGATTTTCCGCTTAATGCGCATGCGCAATGTCCGCACTGCGACTGCGCCAAGTAAATTTGCTATGCAGTTAGGATTTTTACTCACGGCTTTTTCATCGTTCTGGCGATCGTAATGTGATTGACAGGAAATGGGTGTTACTGGGCGGAAACAGGCCGTTTTATGGGCGTGTGGGAAAAAACGCTACCGTTTCCGGAAAAAACGCAGGAGTGGCCGGAGAAACGGGGGAGTGTCTGGGCGAACGCTGGGTGTGTTTGTGACGTCAAACCAGGGACGACAAGCACTGAACTGATCGCAGATGCCGAGTAAGTCTGGAGCTACTCAGAAACTGCTACGAGGTGTGTAATCGCAATATTGCGAATACATCGTTCGCATTTTTAAGATGCTAAGATTCACTCCCAGTAGGCGGCGGCTTAGCATGAGCAAATCTGCTAAAATCCGCTTGCGAGCGAACAACTCGGAATGAGGGCCGTAGTTACCGCCTTCAGTTTCCTAGCTAATAGGTTCAAAATAAAGTGGTGCCTGATACACACTGAGATATCAATGATGACACAGCAAGCATATATATAATGCTATGCTTGGTCATTTAAGCTATTTGTCCAGCATCGGCACAACTTACTATACACTTGTACATACACTTGTCTAAAGCTACAGGGTGTAAGATTAGTAACCAAATCGGTAAGAAATGCTGAGGCAACCTTTATTTCTAATTCAGCTGAAATAGAACTATATGTTAAGTACATATAATGTATTTAACTTTAAGCTTTATCTATGAAAATTTCCATTGTAAATGTAGTTCTCATTTTAAAACTTAAAACATTTTTGTTTATCCCGCATGTAATGAAGAAAGCAGTATTATTACATATGCACTTTGTAATCATCAGGTCATATGGTTGCAGGCTGACTTCTTTTATCTTGGTCACGTTAAGCATCCTTAAAGTCTGCAGCTGAATGCTTTATACTGAGTACCAGAAATGTGATCCACTCAGGACACCGGCATTTAGCATCCCGGCAGCCAGAATGGTGACACTGGAAATGCGACATTGCTCGAAATGCAGACGCCAGCATCTCGACATGGATTGAAATGCCGGCTCTGGGATCCCGACTACCGGAATCCCGAAAGGGAGCCCTCTGCCAGGACTCCTTATTGGTTGTGGGGGAGGGGAGGGTTAGTGTTAGGCTACGTGGAAGGGTGGGTTAGGGTTAGGCTGTGGGGAAGGGACGGTTAGGTGTAGGCTGCGGGAAGGGGGGGGGGGGGATAGGTTTGGGGGGAGGTCAGGATTCTCAGCTTCGGGGTGTCGGCAAACAAACAAAACAAGCGTGGCACCAGCTACCAATTATAAAGAAAAAGCACAATATTATGTAACAGAGCTCCTGTATATGAGTAAGAGTTCACAAGCCGATTATGTACCAATTTGGCTAATGCTGGGTACACACTTATAAAAATATCTGCAGATCAACTGATCTGCAGATATATCTACAGGCGGATCGGGCAGTGTGTGGGGCATACACACTGCCTGATCCATTGTGACTGACGTCACAAACTGGGCGGGCATTAACATGCACCCACCCAGTTGCACTGTCAATCAATGCTGGCTTGTGCAGTGAGCAGACCACCCATATACACAGCACAATGCGCAGATATATCTGTGAACGCCGCTGTATAGCGACCCAGGGGTATGGGTATGGCAGGGGTATAGCTCCGGTTGAGTGCGAGCTCCAGATGCCGCCACCTGCCTCCTCCCTCCACCCGATATAATGCAGGCAGCCACAGAGCAGGAGGAGGAGAAGCAGAGGGCACACAGTGACTCAAACTCGGTAGGGGACAGGGCAAGCAAGAGGTGACCCTGACAGCCAGCACGTCAGAGCTCTACCATCCTCTTTATTTGTCTCACTGCCTGCTTGTAGCTGTGCAGCAGGGTTAGTTCTGTCCTGCTATACCACTTTATACCCCCGCTGCTGCAGCACCTCTTTCTGCCCAAGCTGTGGCAGCACCTCTCTTTGTCCCAGTTGTTGCAGCACCTTTCTGCTCCAGCTGCTGCAGCACCTCTGTCTGCCCGGCTACAAATGCAGCACATCTTTCTGCCTCAGCAGTTGCAGCACCCTCTCTCTACATTGATGCTGCAGCACTTCTCTCTGCCCCAGCTGCTACCACAGCACCTCTTTCTCCATTGATGCCGCAGCACCCCTCTCTGCCCCAGCTGCTGCTGCAGCACCTCTCCCTGCATTAGAAGCTGCAGATAACATGTATAATATTATTATTATCATCCTTTATTTATATGGTGCCACAAGGGTTTCGCAGCACCTAATTACAGAGTACATATGCACATAATAAAAACAGGAAAACAGTGACTTACAGTTGAAGACAATATAGGACAAGTACAGGGTAACTAAGCATAACTACATCAGTAGACGACACTGAGATAAGTTTCAAGGTGGCCGAAAACTGCAGGATTTGGGCAGTTGAGGATTATTAAAGTAAGAAAAGGATAAGCACATGAGGGAAGAGGGCCCTGCTCGTGAGAGCTTACATTCTAAAGATACACGGCTCTACTGTGGCAAAACCTGTGGTGTAATTTGCATAAATTACTCTACTGTGGCATAACCTGTATAAACGGCTCTACTGTGGTGTAATGTGTATAAACGACTCTACTGTGGTATAACATGTATACGCAGCTCTACTGTGGCATAACCTGTATAAACGGCTCTACTGTGGTGTAATGTGTATAAACGACTCTACTGTGGTATAACATGTATACGCAGCTCTACTGTGGCATAACCTGTATAAACGTCTCTACTGTGGTGTAATGTGTATAAACGACTCTACTGTGGTATAACATGTATACGCAGCTCTACTGTGGCATAACCTGTATAAACGGCTCTACTGTGGTGTAACATGTATAAGTGTCTCTACTCTGTTGAGTAACGTGTACAAGGGACTCTACTGTGTGGTGTAAAGTGTACGAAGGGTGGGGGGCGTGGCTAAGTGTGCTATGGAGTAGCAGCTCGGGTTGGGCGCTCTCCACTACAACTATCCGGACAACATATCCTGTGGACCCCCCCCTCCCCCCCCGGGCCCCAACTTTCTCATACTGTGGGGGAAGGTCCCTGGACTCCTAGGAGCACAAAACCGAGCAGATTGCGGTATTCTTCTCCGTGTGGAACTTTCTCATACTGTGGGGGAAGGTCCCTGGACTCCTAGGAGCACAAAACCGAGCAGATTGCGGTATTCTTCTCCGTGTGGGGAGCGTGCTTGTTCTGGCCGCCGGGAGGATTAGCATGGCGCCTTGGCTCTAGCGTCTCTGCCAGCGAGCAGCTCCGCATCCGTCACCCGCACTGCCTTGGCTGCTGACTTACTGGGAGGCTAACCGTGGATACCTTGATGGGCGCTGTCCTCCGTTACCTGCTCGACCTGTATCCGGTGCTGGAGATCCGGAGCTTACAGCTCTCTCCCCTGCTGTGTGCCCTGAAGACTGCTGCCCCTGGAATCCCCAGCTGCGTTTGTGCCGGGCCGCCATCTTGCCTCAGTGGAACCTGCAAGTCCTGGATATATGTGAGTTGCGGACTATCTCTGCTCCAGCCTTGTAAGGCTATTTGCTGCTGGATATTTCTTCTATTTACAGCTGCTACTGATAAACTCTTATTCTACATTTATGCTCTGGACTGGTCCCTTTTTATTGTTGCTTCTCTATATCTACAGTCCCCTGTTTTTTATGTGAAAGGAGAGACTTATTCCTTGTCTACACTGTGCTGTACTGTGACTCGGTTTACCCAGTTTCTGCAGCCCATTTAACTGTGTTCTGGAGTGATCGGACATTATTATACACTGCTCAGTGCCATACTCCCTAGTGTAATATTTTTTTCCACTTGATATTGATCATGGTGAAGCATCATAACAACTCGGCTGCAGCCAAGCTGGAAAAATGTGCACATACACCGAGAGGGAAAGCAACGATGCCTAACAGAGAGGATGAGACTTCGTCTCCTCCTGCTGGTTCCACAGAGGATGCAATACGGAGGGTGCTGGAGGCTCTGGCAGATAGTGAGTCCTGCCTCTCCGACAAAATTGGTCAAGTACAAGCAGATTTGTCCATACTACATCATGATCTCCAGAGGGTCAGGGAGCGGATTGGAGAGGTCGAGACCCTTACCTCAACATTGGAGGATAAAGTATCTCCGATGAGCTCTCGTTTAACCTCATTGAAGGTCAAGTATCCGACATCAAAGGTAAAATGCTGGATATGGAAGGGCGCCTTAGGAGGAATAATATCTGCTTCATGGTGCTCCCTGAAAAGGAGAAAAGCTCAAATCCGGAAAAATTCCTTGAGACTTGGTTGTCCAAAACCTTTGGAGTGGATTCCTTCATCCCCTTTTTTACCGTGGAAAGAGGCCACAGAATTCCCTTCTGTCCACTTCCTCCGGGTGCTCCTCGGCGTACCAATAGCGAAATTCTTCCATTACTGTGACCGTAATGTTGTACTGAGCTTGGTTTGCAATAAAGATCAGGTGCTGTGGAATGGTTCTAAAATTTCGGTGTTCCCAGATTTCGCACTGGAAGTGCAATAAGACCGTGTACAATTCATCCTGATCAAGAGAAGTCTTAGGGATCTTAACTTACAAGATGCAATGTTATTTCCTTCCAGTTCCAGACTGTGGGTCATGGTGGATGGAGAGGCTACATTTTTTGCTACACCTCATGAGGCTGCACTTTGGTTGGACCGCTGGGCCCCGGCTCGGAGGGCTTTAGCGACTGACCCTTGAAAATTGTTTTTACTTTTTGATTCTTTTTTCCTCTAACTCATTTTGTATATTCTGTATGTAGAATATGGATTATACTCTGATGCTCAGGTTATATATTGTGATGATGTTATTGTACATTTCTCCCATTTGGCCTTCTACTGGGATGCTCGGGGAGGTGTCCTCTTGCTATATTTGTTGGATGGTGAGTGGCCTGCCCCTGGTCTTTTAGTCATTATATCTATTGTCGCTGTGTGTTAATTTTCTCTGTTTGGTTCGGGGGTTACATTTTATGTGAATAGGTATGCCACAGCTTGGTCCGGTATACGGGGTGGGGGGGTTGTTTTTTTTTTTATATATATTTTTCTGCTTTGCTGTATATGGTGTCCTCTGTTTTGCTACCTTGGTGTCCGCATATGTATTGGTCTTAAGATATTCGGGATGGACTCAATATATTACTGTTGGGTGAATTATGACCACTAATCAGCTGAAACTTCTGTCATGGAACGTTAGGGGGTTAAACGATAAAATTAATAGTTCTCTGGTGATCAGGCACTTTAAACAATTTAGTGCAGACATTATTTGCCTTATGGAGACTCACTTGGTTGGAGCTAAAACTCCTTGCTCTTAAAAAGCCTTGGATGGGTTGGGCGTACCATTCCACTCATACGTACGACTCACTCTCGGGGTGTCTCGATTCTGGTACGAAAATCAGTCCCGTTTATCCTTGACCAGGTGAAGACAGACCCATGGGGCAAATACTTTTTTTGAAATGCCAAATCTATTCAATGTCTTTGCTCTTACTTGCCATATATACCTCCCCCCTTCTCTACGGACGTTCTTAAAAAAGCAGCAGAATTTATGGCTCTCTACCCTATCTACTGCCTGTGTTGGCGACTTTAATAATGTTCTCGACCCTGTTCTAGATAGAGTTAGTCTGTCCTCTGCTGCTTCCCATGCACGTCAGGGTACTTTTGCACTGTTGTTGGAAAGTTTGGGCCTGTTGGATGTATGGAGAGTGCACCATCCAGGTGTACGTCAAAACTCTTGTTTCTCTGCCACATATTCTTCTCTCTCTAGAATAGACTTAGCTTTAACTACCAAATGTTTACTGCCAAGGGTTACAAATATTCAGTATGATACAAGAGGCATTTCAGACCATTCACCAATTGTTTGGGGTTTGGATATGGGTGCTGGTAGGGGTCAATTATTTTGGAAGTTTAACTCATTTTGGCTGACACAGTTGGGCACGGGAGAGGAGCTAGAACAGTTGTGGAGTGATTTTTTTGAAGATGAATGAGGCATCTGCAGCTGATCCTGTGCTCTGGGACGCTTTTAAGGTGCATTTACGTTGTACACTAATTAAGGTGGTAGCGTCTTTAAAATCAAACTATAAACGTCAGGAGCAGGACTTGGAGGCTGCGTGCAGAGTGTTGGAAGTACAGTATCTTACTGATAATCTTAGTACTACTAAGGAGTGATGGTTGCATGTCCAGGCTGATTGGTGTAACTGTTTAACGGATAAGGCTAAATATAGTTTACTTTATATTCAATACACATACTATGCAACGGGTGATAGGCCTGGCAGTTTTATGGCAAAATTGGCGGGCGTTGACGGGGCCTCTAACACTGTTATTGCTATACGCACCACTGACAATGTACTTCGTTCACATACCCCTGCTATTGTGGAGGGGTTTGTCATGTATTATGAGACACTATATGGCTCGAGACTAGTATATGATAGAAATCTTATCTAAATAATCCAGAATTTCTAAAGTATATGATACTTTAGAAATTCTGGATTATTTGGATAAGATTTCTATGCCTACATTACCTACAGAAGCTGTTGAAATTTTAGACTCTCCCCTGACGCTAATTCTGCGATCAAATCATTCCCCGGGGGTAAAACGTTTGGACTAGATGGGATCCCCCTAGAACTTTACAAAAAGCACCTACATTTTTATGGCCCCAAACTTAAACTATTTAATGATTTGTTTGACATGGGAACTTGCCCAGTTCTATGTCAGAAGCCTTGACTATAGTCCTGTTAAAACCGGATAAAGACCCAGAAATTGTAGAATCTTATCGTCCAATCTCACTGTTAACTACATATATAAAAATAACTAGACTGAGCTCAATAATCACACATTTAATCCACGAGGACCAAACTGGGTTTATGCCGGGTCGGTCTACTTTACTTAATCTGAGGCGACTTTATACTCATTTGCAGTCCCCTCACGAGGACTCCAGCTCCTCGGTTATTGTGTCATTGGACGCTGCTAAAGCATTTGACTCAGTGGAGTGGGAGTTCTTATGGGGGGCACTGGATAAAACAAGATTTATGGTAAGAACTTACCGTTGTTAAATCTCTTTCTGCAAAGTACACTGGGTTTTTTACGTTACATCTGCAACCTCAAATAGATTATATACAGTCTCGTACTAAAGTGTGGGGGAAACACCCATTTACTGTTATGGACAGGATTAATCTCATTAAAATGGTCTACCTAAAATACTTTATATTATTCAACATTCCCCTATTTTTTTACCTCGGCATATATGTGATAAAATTGATGGTCTTTTGTCTTCGCTGGTTTGGTCTCATCGCAGAGCTAGGAACAAACTGGATACCTTAACAAGGTCCGGAGACTCAGATGGTCTTGCTCTTCCTAAATTTAGATTATATGACGGCTCAATTATCTTATTTGATACCCTGGGTTAAAGATGTTAATGGGGATACGTTGATGTCCCAGCTGTTGGCCCAGGAGCGGACTGGTCTCACTTCCCTACAATTGTTATTGAGCAATAATAGTCTGTTCTTACTATGCCGCTTATCAAACAGGCTATTATGATTTGGAGACCGGTTCATTGGTTATTGCAGGACGAGGGATGGGATCCTGGTACACCTCTGACTCATATCCATGCCTTTTATGACCTTGTCCCTTTGCGAATGGGGACATTATGGGGATACTGGGGTATACACTCCATTGGCCAGATATACTTGTCGGGTACTTTAAAAACCTTTGAACAGTTACGCACTGATTTTAGTCTGCCTATGTCATACTTCTATCGTTACCTCCAGCTTCGGCACGCGTGTTCGTCTCAGTTTGGTACTGTGCCGTCTGTAGTACAAACCTCTCCTGTCAAGTCACTTTTGGCGTCCACGGGACAATCTAAAGCCATTTCTGTGCTTTATTCAACTCTGCTCAATGCCCATCACTCTGCCGCACTTCCAGGTCTTCGTTCCAAATGGGAATCTGATCTAGGTCCTATCTCCACAGATATTTGGGAGGGTGCTACCGCCTCTGCACGTTTTCAACAAATACATTTATTTATCCTCCACCGAGTCTATCTCACCCCTACTCGACTGTTTAAGACGGGAGGGAGAACTGATTCTAAATGCCCAATATGTGATTCATTAGATGGCACCTTTTGGCACTTGCTGTGGTATTGTCCCGTGGTGAGTGCCTTTTGGCAAGCCGTGATTGGGATTATAATTTCTACGGGTATCCCATCAGATATTCTTACGTCTTCGGTTTGTGCCCTCGCAGTAATCGATGAGGAAATATTACATGTGAATTCTAGATGATATGCTCTTAATTTATGTGCTCTCGCTAAAGTTCTGAGAGCAAGATCCTGGATGGCACATTCTGGGCCCCAATGTTAATGTATGGATACCCCTGGTGAACTCGGTTGTGTCCCATGAAAAGTTTATATACATATCTAGAAAAACTCCTGATAAATTCTATAAAATCTGGGACAGATGGCTTTCTTCTCCATATAGTCAGGGCCTTTCTTCATCTACAGTCTAACTCGGCCTAGTATTAATGTTGAATATATTGCATACCGTTACTCCTAGTTTATCAAGGTATCTGTAATACCAAATTTGTCTTCATGGCAGTTTATTTTTTACTTATATGTATGTTCACTATCTTATTTTGGTATATTCTTCCCGAGGCATGTCCACTATTTTATACCACTGTTTGTTTTATACTGTGTAATGTACAGAAAGAGACCACACCAAGGACTTTTATTTTTACCTTTTTTCTTTTTATTATTTTACTGTTCGTTTACGCATGCATGATATACTTGCCACAAAGCATATGTTATTGTTTAACTGCATCAAAATCAAATAAAAAATATTGAATAAAGAAAACACTGTGTTGTGTAATGTGTATAAAGGACAATACTGTACGGTGTAATCTGAATTGGTACTATTCTGTGGCCACACCCCTATATTTTTGTTACTGGCACTGTTTTAAATATGGGGGCACCCAAAGGAAACTTTTGCCCTGAGATCCACAAGGTCTACAACTGGCCCTGCCACTGATTTAGGATTTTTATGTTTTCTTTTCAAATATAACAGCCAGTATCGGCCAGTCAGACCTTAAGAAATGGTGAAGTATTTATTGACAGTTGATATTTATTTTATTACCCCCCCCTTTTGATTTGTCTTTGTTTACAAAAAACTTCACAAAAAGTAAAAAAAAATAAAAAATACGTATTTACAGCAAATAAATTGTACTTACATGTTATCAAGGAAAAAGCAATCAGCACATTTCTGCAAGTGTTTTATGTCCTCTTTTAACCATTGCTTTGTATTGATTAACATGTGTTTTCTACCTAGAACAAGAATGCGCTTTCGTTTTGCAGCTAGGGAAGAGACCACATCCAGGAGCTGCGAAAGACATAAATAACAGGAAACTGGGGATTATACACAGGTTATGAGAAAATGAGTAAGAGCAAAGGTGAATATATCTGGCTACTGGGTAAATTCACAATACACTTGTCACGAAAGGGTAGAATACAGTGGAGTACACTTTAAAACAGTAAAAAGCTGCTAACCTTTTTATTAGACTAGATGAAGTGATTGTATAGTGAAAAGCTGCAGGTAAAACTTTTGCACCTTTGAAACTTTTCATCCATTTTTGACTAGATTATGGATGTTTCCTGTTTTAGCACATTTTTATATAAAATCTTTTGATTTGATAGATATCAGATGAAAAACGAATACGTTTGTTAGTAATGCAAGCTGTATGTGGGGGATCTGGTCAGGATCCCGGCAGTGAAAATGTCGACGCCGGAATTTCGATCACTTCATAATATAAATATATTAGTGTGTGTGTTGATTTTCTTTTTTAATAATTTTATTACTGTTTGCCCGCAGCTTCGCTCGTGTGGATGTTTGTTATTGCTCAGCAGAACTCGTTTTACAAAGACAGTAGTGGCATCTAGTATTGTGATGTATATTTTATATTGTAGACATTGATCACAAAATGTCTTTGTAAACAATATTTGCAGTTTTTCTTTCAAGGTTTAACACAAAAATACCAACTCGTGTGCAAGCCAAGTAAAGCTGGCCATGGGAGAAGCAGCTGGTCCTAAGAACTACGCCTGCAGCCCTTTGCATTTGTTCCTGTGACAAAACACCGATATGCAATAATCCACAGATTTCTATTTTATTATGTAAACCAGAAAATCCAATTCAAGGGGCAATCAATCTCACAGTCCAGTCTAACTTCACTTTAGTCAAACAAATATTATTTTGTAGATCCCAAATCCGTTGCTTAACCTACAGTAACACTGAAAGGTTGCAAGTAACACATACTGTAGCGAGTTTATATGTAGTATTTGTCTTGGTGCGCCATCTACTGGATTTACATGTATACAGCAACTTCATGAGTCAAGATAAGCTGCCTGATTAGTCAAATTTTCCTGCAAAATAGATCTTGAGATATACACATATATCAATCAAAATTGATGGGACGACATTCAGAGGCTTTTGTTGCAAAGTGATGTATTCAAAAAACTTCAGCAGAACATCATATCAACGTTTCGGTGCCAGCATGCACTGTCGTCAGGATGTGGCACTGCACAAACACATATGACACAGATAACTTGTGATGGGAGATCGCAGGGTAATATTCAAATAATTCTGATGTGCACCTCGCGTCCAGACAGACAAGGTTAGCCGCTCAAAGCAGCTAAACACGTCTAAATTAATGGGCGTGTCACAAAAAGTTTGGCCCCCCAAAGAGCTGACTTTTCATACATTTCTGCTCAACACCTTAGGAGGCTGCGATCTGAAATGTGCACGCCTGCAGCTATTCGTGGACAAACAGAGCAACAACTGAATTGCTCCATCTGTTGCAACCTAAATAGCATGGCCACAAGTGATTCACTCCAGTTCTAAATACAGGTCTGCTGTGGGCCTGCATGCTAGGTCATCAGTATTTATCAACACTCTCTATCAGCCATCCTCTCTGCATCACTCTTTACTATGTGTCCCATGCACTCCTTCCTAGGCCTCCCTGTTACTCTGCGTCTTCTATTTTCTGTATGGGTCCTTCCTTTGTAATACCTGTGCTTTAAATGAGTACAGCTACTTGCTACAAAAAAAAAAAAAAATATATATATTACATACAGATGCGGCTCCTTCGCAAACGCGCATTCCCGGCGTGGCTAGGTGATCTGGCACCTAGCCAGGCTACAGTAGTGCACAGAGATGCTCCCATTGCAGTGAACAGGGAACGTGCGCGTCCCAGACGCTGCCATAGGCACGCCTAGGTGGGCACGCCCTGGCGCACACACACAGGCGGAGCCACGATTGTGTGTGTGTATGTGTGTATATATATATATATATATATATTTATTTTTTTTTAAATTATTATTATTATTATTATTTTTTACACATACCCAGTAAATATTGATTTTCCGGCAAAACGACTTACACGTAATTAGTTAAATACAAGTTAATTCTCTGCATTCTTATACCAATAACAAAGTGATGAATGAAAATGCAAGGACTATTTCAGCCATATGATAATTCCTGCTCTCAGCATCCCACGGTTCTATATAAAAACCAATTTGGAAGGGGGGCAGGGTACGTACTGTAGGAAGTATAGTTCCTCTTTAGTGACCTAAACAACTCACAGCTTTTTGGCTTCCATTAGTAGCACAGAACAGGACTATAAAAGTTCTTCAACTTTTACCGTTAATTTGACTTGGGAAACTATGTTAACCCTGGGGAACTTCCACCGGACGTCCTCTCTGACATCTAGAAATAAGTCATTCTGTGATACAGCAATGTGTTCACAGTATGCTAAATACACTAAAGCATAACCTTGTAAGAGAATATTTTATATTGTTACAACCTTCTGAAATGATACATAAATGTGTAAAAAAATGTCAAAAGATTACAGCACATACAGTAACATTATATTTTACAACTCCTAAGTAAAGTGGAAACTATAAAGAAGAAACACTACTGCTCAGGCACCGGATTCATACTGAATGACTTTAGGAACCACTGTAGGTGCAAGCTACCTAGATCCTGTTTAGATGCCTAAAGTACAGTATTAGTCTGGGGTTTTGGACAAACGATGGGGGAAATGTAACAAGGTGTGAGAATCAAAAAGTGAGAACTTTTGTGAGAGTTCTCCTATTTTTTTTTTTTTTTAAATGGCAATCATTTACATGGCAAAAATAAGAATTTACTTACCGATAATTCTATTTCTCATAGTCCGTAGTGGATGCTGGGGACTCCGTAAGGACCATGGGGAATAGCGGCTCCGCAGGAGACTGGGCACATCTAAAGAAAGCTTTAGGACTATCTGGTGTGCACTGGCTCCTCCCCCTATGACCCTCCTCCAAGCCTCAGTTAGGATACTGTGCCCGGACGAGCGTACACAATAAGGAAGGATTTTGAATCCCGGGTAAGACTCATACCAGCCACACCAATCACACCGTATAACCTGTGATCTGAACCCAGTTAACAGCATGATAACAGAGGAGCCTCTGAAAGATGGCTCACAACAATAATAACCCGATTTTTGTAACAATAACTATGTACAAGTATTGCAGACAATCCGCACTTGGGATGGGCGCCCAGCATCCACTACGGACTATGGCCCTCATTCCGAGTTGATCGCTCGCAAGGCGAATTTAGCAGAGTTGCTCAGGCTAAGCCTACGCCTACTGGGAGTGTATCTTAGCTTCTTAAAATTGCGACCGATGTATTCGCAATATTGCGATTACAAACTACTTAGCAGTTTCAGAGTAGCTTCAGACTTACTCGGCATCTGCGAGCAGTTCAGTGCTTGTCGTTCCTGGTTTGACGTCATAAACACACCCAGCGTTCGCCCAGACACTCCCCCGTTTCTCCGGCCACTCCTGCGTTTTTTCCGGAAACGGTAGCGTTTTTATCCACACGCCCCGAAAACGCCGTGTTTCCGCCCAGTAACACCCATTTCCTGTCAATCACACTACGATCGCCGGAGCGAAGAAAAAGCCGTGAGTAAAAATACTATCTTCATTGTAAAATTACTTGGCGCAGTCGCAGTGCGATTATTGCGCATGCGTACTAAGCGGAATTTCATTGCGATGCGATGAAAATTACCGAGCGAACGACTCGGAATGAGGGCCTATGAGAAATAGAATTATCGGTAAGTAAATTCTTATTTTCTCTAACGTCCTAAGTGGATGCTGGGGACTCCGTAAGGACCATGGGGATTATACCAAAGCTCCCAAACGGGCGGGAGAGTGCGGATGACTCTGCAGCACCAAATGAGAGAACTCCAGGTCCTCCTCAGCCAGGATATCAATTTTGTAGAATTTTACAAACGTATTTGCTCCTGACCAAGTAGCTGCTCGGCAAAGTTGTAAAGCCGAGACCCCTCGGGCAGCCGCCCAAGATGAGCCCACCTTCCTTGTGGAGTGGGCATTTACAGATTTTTGGCTGTGGCAGGCCTGCCACAGAATGTGCAAGCTGAATTGTACTACAAATCCAACGAGCAATAGTCTGCTTAGAAGCAGGAGCACCCAGCTTGTTGGGTGCACACAGGATAAACAGCGAGTCAGATTTCCTGACTCCAGCCGTCCTGGAAACATATATTTTCAGGGCACTGACAACGTCTAGCAACTTGGAGGCCTCCAAGTCCCTAGTAGCCGCAGGCACCACCAATAGGTTGGTTCAGGTGAGACGCTGAAACCACCTTGGGGAGAAACTGAGGACGAGTCCTCAATTCCACCCTGTCCGAATGGAAAATCAGATAAGGGCTTTTTCAGGATAAAGCCGCCAATTCTGACACGCGCCTGGCCCAGGCCAGGGCCAACAGCATGACCACTTTCCATGTGAGATATTTTAACTCCACAGATTTAAGTGGTTCAAACCAATGTGACTTTTGGAACCCAAAACTACATTGAGATCCCAAAGTGCCACTGGAGGCACAAAAGGAGGCTGTATATGCAGTACCCCTTTTACAAACGTCTGAACTTCAGGGACTGAAGCTAGTTCTTTTTGGAAGAAAATTGACAGGGCCGAAATTTGAACCTTAATGGACCCCAATTTCAGGCCCATAGACACTCCTGTTTGCAGGAAATGTAGGAATCGACCCAGTTGAATTTCCTCCGTCGGGCCTTACTGGCCTCGCACCACGCAACATATTTTCGCCAATTGCGGTGATAATGTTTTTGCGGTTACATCCTTACTGGCTTTGATCAGGATAGAGATGACTTCATCCGGAAAGCCTTTTTTCCTTCAGGATCCGGCGTTCAACCGCCATGCCGTCAAACGCAGCCGCGGTAAGTCTTGGAACAGACAGGGTCCTTGCTGGAGCAGGTCCCTTCTTAGAGGTAGAGGCCACGGATCCTCCGTGAGCATCTCTTGAAGTTCCGGTTACCAAGTCCTTCTTGGCCAATCCGGAACCACGAATATAGTGCTTACTCCTCTCCATCTTATCAATCTCAGTACCTTGGGTATGAGAGGCAGAGGAGGGAACACATACCCTGACTGGTACACCCACGGTGTTACCAGAGCGTCTACAGCTTATTGCCTGAGGGTCCCTGGACCTGGCGCAATACCTGTCGAGTTTTTAATCATGTGGAAGACTTCTGGGTGAAGTCCCCACTCTCCCGGGTGGAGGTCGTGCTGAGGAAGTCTGCTTCCCAGTTGTCCACTCCCGGAATGAATACTGCTGACAGTGCTATCACATGATTTTCCGCCCAGCGAAGAATCCTTGCAGCTTCTGCCATTGCCCTCCTGCTTCTTGTGCCACCCTGTCTGTTTACGTGGGTGACTGCCGTGATGTTGTCCGACTGGATCAACACCGGCTGACCTTGAAGCAGAGGTCTTGCTAAGCTTAGAGCATTGTAAATGTCCCTTAGCTTCAGGATATTTATGTGAAGTGATGTCTCCAGGCTTGACCATAAGCCCTGGATATTCCTTCCCTGTGTGACTGCTCCCCAGCCTCGCAGGCTGGCATCCGTGGTCACCAGGATCCAGTCCTGAATGCCTAATCTGCGGCCCTCTAGAAGATGAGCACTCTGCAACCACCACAGGAGGGACACCCTTGTCCTTGGTGACAGGGTTATCCGCTGATGCATCTGAAGATGCGATCCGGACCATTTGTCCAGCAGGTCCCACTGGAAAGTTCTTGCGTGGAATCTGCCGAATGGGATTGCTTCGTAGGAAGCCACCATTTTACCCAGAACCCTTGTGCATTGATGCACTGAGACTTGGCTCGGTTTTAGGAGGTTCCTGACTAGCTCGGATAACTCCCTGGCTTTCTCCTCCGGGAGAAACACCTTTTTCTGGACTGTGTCCAGGATCATCCCTAGGAACAGAAGACACGTCGTCGGAACCAGGTGCGATTTTGGAATATTGAGAATCCAATCGTGCTGCCGCAACACTACCTGAGATAGTGCTACACCGACCTCCAACTGTTCCCTGGATCTTACCCTTATCAGGGAATTGTCCAAGGAAGGGATAACTAAAATTCACTTCCTTCGAAGGAATATCATCATTTCGGCCATTACCTTGGTAAAGACCCGGGGTGCCGTGGACCATCCATACGGCAGCGTCTGAACTGATAGTGACAGTTCTGTACCATAAACCTGAGGTACCCTTGGTGAGAAGGGTAAATTTTGACATGAAGGTAAGCATCCTTGATGTCCCGAGACATCATGTAGTCCCCTTCTTCCAGGTTCGCAATCACTGCTCTGAGTGACTCAATCTTGAATTTGAACCTCTGTACGTAAGTGTTCAAAGATTTTAGATTTAGAATCGGTCTCACCGAGCCGTCCGGCTTCGGTACCACAACAGTGTGGAATAATACCCCGTTCCCTGTTGCAGGAGGGGTATCTTGATTATCACCTGCTGGGAATACAGCTTGTGAATGGCTTCCAAAACTGTCTCCCTGTCAGAAGGAGACATCGGTAAAGCCGACTTTAGGGAACGGCGAGGGGGAGACGTCTCGAATTCTAATTTGTACCCCTGAGATATCACCTGAAGGATCCAGGGGTCTACTTGCGAGTGAGCCCACTGCGCGCTGAAATTCATTGAGACGGGCCCCCCACCGTGCCTGATTCTGCTTGTAAAGCCCCAGCGTATACTGAGGGCTTGGCAGAGGCGGGAGAGGGTTTCTGTTCCTGGGAACTGGCTGATTTCTGCAGCCTTTTTCCTCTCCCTCTGTCACGGGGCAGAAATGAGGAACCTTTTGCCCGCTTGTCCACGAAAAGACTGCGCCTGATAATACGGCGTCTTCTCATATTGAGAGGCGACCTGGGGTACAAACGTGGAATTCCCAGCTGTTGCCGTGGCCACCAGGTCTAAAAGACCGACCCCAAATAACTCCTCCCTTAATAAAGCAATACTTCCAAATGCCGTTTGGAATACGCATCACCTGACCACTGACGTGTCCATAACCCTCTACTGGTAGAAATGGACAACGCGCTTAGACTTGATGCCAGTCGGCAAATATTCCGCTGTGCATCACGCATATATAAAAATGCATCTTTTAAATGCTCTATAGGCAAAAATATACTGTCCCTATCTAGGGTATCAATATTTTCAGTCAGGGAATCCGACCACGCCAACCCAGCACTGCACATCCAGGCTGAGGCGATTGCTGGTCGCAGTATAACACCAGTATGTGTGTAAATACCTTTTAGGATACCCTCCTGCTTTCTATCAGCAGGATCCTTAAGGGCGGCCATCTCAGGCGAAGGTAGAGCCCTTACAAGCGTGTGAGCGCTTTATCCCCCCTAGGGGGTGTTTCCCAACGCACCCTAACCTCTGGCGGGAAAGGATATAATGCCAATAACATTTTAGAAATTATCCGTTGTTATCGGGGGAAACCCACGCATCATCACACACCTCATTTAATTTCTCAGATTCAGGAAAACTACAGGTAGTTTTTCCTCACCGAACATAATACCCCTTTTTTTTGGTGGTACTCGTATTATCAGAAATGTGTAAAACATTTTTCATTGCCTCAATCATGTAACGTGTGGCCCTACTGGAAGTCACATTCGTCTCTTCACCGTCGACACTGGAGTCAGTATCCGTGTCGACGTCTATATCTGCCATCTGAGGTAACGGGCGCTTTAGAGCCCCTGACGGCCTATGAGACGTCTGGACAGGCACAAGCTGAGTAGCCGGCTGTCTCATGTCAACCACTGTCTTTTATACAGAGCTGACACTGTCACGTAATTCCTTCCAACAGTTCATCCACTCAGGTGTCGACCCCCTAGGGGGTGACATCACTATTACAGGCAATCTGCTCCGTCTCCACATCATTTTTCTCCTCATACATGTCGACACAAAAGTACCGACATACAGCACACACACAGGGAATGCTCTGATAGAGGACAGGACCCCACTAGCCCTTTGGGGAGACAGAGGGAGAGTTTGCCAGCACACACCAGAGCGCTATATATATATACAGGGATAACCTTATATAAGTGTTTTTCCCCTTATAGCTGCTGTATAGTTAATACTGCGCCCAATTAGTGCCCCCCTCTCTTTTTTTAACCCTTTCTGTAGTGTAGTGACTGCAGGGGAGAGACAGGGAGCTTCCCTCCAACGGAGCTGTGAGGGAAAATGGCGCCAGTGTGCTGAGGAGATAGGCTCCGCCCCTTTTTTGCGGACTTTTCTCCTGCTTTTTTATGGATTCTGGCAGGGGTTAAATGCATCCATATAGCCCAGGAGCTATATGTGATGCATTTTTTTGCCATCCAAGGTGTTTTTATTGCGTCTCAGGGCGCCCCCCCCCAGCGCCCTGCACCCTCAGTGACCGAAGTGTGAAGTGTGCTGAGAGCAATGGCGCACAGCTGCAGTGCTGTGCGCTACCTTGTTGAAGACAGGACGTCTTCTGCCGCCGATTTTCCGGACCTCTTCTGCCTTCTGGCTCTGTAAGGGGGCCGGCGGCGCGGCTCTGGGACCCATCCAAGCTGGGCCTGTGATCGTCCCTCTGGAGCTAATGTCCAGTAGCCTAAGAAGCCCAATCCACTCTGCACGCAGGTGAGTTCGCTTCTTCTCCCCTTAGTCCCTCGATGCAGTGAGCCTGTTGCCAGCAGGTCTCACTGAAAATAAAAAACCTAATCTAAAACTTTCACTAAGAAGCTCAGGAGAGCCCCTAGTGTGCACCCTTCTCGTTCGGGCACAGAGATCTAACTGAGGCTTGGAGGAGGGTCATAGGGGGAGGAGCCAGTGCACACCAGATAGTCCTAAAGCTTTCTTTAGATGTGCCCAGTCTCCTGCGGAGCCGCTATTCCCCATGGTCCTTACGGAGTCCCCAGCATCCACTTAGGACGTTAGAGAAACCAAGTTGATTTTGTTATGTAAATGATTACCACTTTAAAAAAAAAAGAACTCTCACAAAATCACTTTCCGATTCTCACACCCTATTACAGGATACAGTCATTAGGTTGACCACTATTGGTCGACATGCATTAGATCAACATGAACAAGGTCGACAATGGAAAAAGATCAACATGAGTTTTTCTAATTTTTTTACTTTTTCATACTTTACCATCCACGTGGACTACGATTGGGAACAGTAACCTTGACCGAAGCATGGCGAGCGAAGTGATCCATGCGAGGGGACACGGTGCACTAATTGGGGTTCCCCGTCACTTTACGAAGAAAATGACACCAAAAAAACTCATGTCGACCTAATGCATGTCGACCTAATAACCCATAGCCCCCCATTACATTCCCACCAATATGTTGATGAATACCACAGACCTGTGTGAATAAACTTTATTTTGAGGTGTGACTATTTTCTGCCTACGTGAGAAAGCAGGAAGCAATGCTGAAACGGCAGGAAGCACACATTAAGCTACAATAAACTATGTCAATGCAGTCACCTTGCTAGTAGAGATGAGCGCCGGAAATTTTTCGGGTTTTGTGTTTTGGTTTTGGGTTCGGTTCCGCGGCCGTGTTTTGGGTTCGACCGCGTTTTGGCAAAACCTCACCGAATTTTTTTTGTCGGATTCGGGTGTGTTTTGGATTCGGGTGTTTTTTTCAAAAAACCCTAAAAAACAGCTTAAATCATAGAATTTGGGGGTCATTTTGATCCCAAAGTATTATTAACCTCAAAAACCATAATTTACACTCATTTTCAGTCTATTCTGAATACCTCACACCTCACAATATTATTTTTAGTCCTAAAATTTGCACCGAGGTCGCTGTGTGAGTAAGATAAGCGACCCTAGTGGCCAACACAAACACCGGGCCCATCTAGGAGTGGCACTGCAGTGTCACGCAGGATGGCCCTTCCAAAAAACCCTCCCCAAACAGCACATGACGCAAAGAAAAAAAGAGGCGCAATGAGGTAGCTGACTGTGTGAGTAAGATAAGCGACCCTAGTGGCCGACACAAACACCGGGCCCATCTAGGAGTGGCACTGCAGTGTCACGCAGGATGGCCCTTCCAAAAAACCCTCCCCAAACAGCACATGACGCAAAGAAAAAAAGAGGCGCAATGAGGTAGCTGACTGTGTGAGTAAGATAAGCGACCCTAGTGGCCGACACAAACACCGGGCCCATCTAGGAGTGGCACTGCAGTGTCACGCAGGATGGCCCTTCCAAAAAACCCTCCCCAAACAGCACATGACGCAAAGAAAAATTAAAGAAAAAAGAGGTGCAAGATGGAATTGTCCTTGGGCCCTCCCACCCACCCTTATGTTGTATAAACAGGACATGCACACTTTAACCAACCCATCATTTCAGTGACAGGGTCTGCCACACGACTGTGACTGAAATGACGGGTTGGTTTGGACCCCCACCAAAAAAGAAGCAATTAATCTCTCCTTGCACAAACTGGCTCTACAGAGGCAAGATGTCCACCTCATCATCATCCTCTGATATATCACCGTGTACATCCCCCTCCTCACAGATTATCAATTCGTCCCCACTGGAATCCACCATCTCAGCTCCCTGTGTACTTTGTGGAGGCAATTGCTGCTGGTCAATGTCTCCACGGAGGAATTGATTATAATTCATTTTAATGAACATCATCTTCTCCACATTTTCTGGATGTAACCTCGTACGCCGATTGCTGACAAGGTGAGCGGCGGCACTAAACACTCTTTCGGAGTACACACTTGTGGGAGGGCAACTTAGGTAGAATAAAGCCAGTTTGTGCAAGGGCCTCCAAATTGCCTCTTTTTCCTGCCAGTATAAGTACGGACTGTGTGACGTGCCTACTTGGATGCGGTCACTCATATAATCCTCCACCATTCTTTCAATGGTGAGAGAATCATATGCAGTGACAGTAGACGACATGTCCGTAATCGTTGTCAGGTCCTTCAGTCCGGACCAGATGTCAGCATCAGCAGTCGCTCCAGACTGCCCTGCATCACCGCCAGCGGGTGGGCTCGGAATTCTGAGCCTTTTCCTCGCACCCCCAGTTGCGGGAGAATGTGAAGGAGGAGATGTTGACAGGTCGCGTTCCGCTTGACTTGACAATTTTCTCACCAGCAGGTCTTTGAACCCCAGCAGACTTGTGTCTGCCGGAAAGAGAGATCCAAGGTAGGCTTTAAATCTAGGATCGAGCACGGTGGCCAAAATGTAGTGCTCTGATTTCAACAGATTGACCACCCGTGAATCCTTGTTAAGCGAATTAAGGGCTCCATCCACAAGTCCCACATGCCTAGCGGAATCGCTCCGTGTTAGCTCCTCCTTCAATGTCTCCAGCTTCTTCTGCAAAAGCCTGATGAGGGGAATGACCTGACTCAGGCTGGCAGTGTCTGAACTGACTTCACGTGTGGCAAGTTCAAAGGGCATCAGAACCTTGCACAACGTTGAAATCATTCTCCACTGCGCTTGAGACAGGTGCATTCCACCTCCTATATCGTGCTCAATTGTATAGGCTTGAATGGCCTTTTGCTGCTCCTCCAACCTCTGAAGCATATAGAGGGTTGAATTCCACCTCGTTACCACTTCTTGCTTCAGATGATGGCAGGGCAGGTTCAGTAGTTTTTGGTGGTGCTCCAGTCTTCTGTACGTGGTGCCTGTACGCCGAAAGTGTCCCGCAATTCTTCTGGCCACCGACAGCATCTCTTGCACGCCCCTGTCGTTTTTTAAAAAATTCTGCACCACCAAATTCAAGGTATGTGCAAAACATGGGACGTGCTGGAATTTGCCCATATTTAATGCACACACAATATTGCTGGCGTTGTCCGATGAGAGAGTCCAATTGGGGTAAGCCATTCCGCGATGATCTTCCTCAGTTGCCGTAAGAGGTTTTCAGCTGTGTGCGTATTCTGGAAAGCGGTGATACAAAGCGTAGCCTGCCTAGGAACGAGTTGGCGTTTGCGAGATGCTGCTACTGGTGCCGCCGCTGCTGTTCTTGCAGCGGGAGTCCATACATCTACCCAGTGGGCTGTCACAGTCATATAGTCCTGACCCTGCCCTGCTCCACATGTCCGTGGTTAAGTGGACATTGGGTACAACTGCATTTTTTAGGACACTGGTGAGTCTTTTTCTGACGTCCGTGTACATTCTCGGTATCGCCTGCCTAGAGAAGTGGAACCTAGATGGTATTTGGTAACGGGGGCACACTGCCTCAATAAATTGTCTAGTTCCCTGTGAACTAACGGCGGATACCGGACGCACGTCTAACACCAACATAGTTGTCAAGGCCTCAGTTATCCGCTTTGCAGCAGGATGACTGCTGTGATATTTCATCTTCCTCGCAAAGGACTGTTGGACAGTCAATTGCTTACTGGAAGTAGTACAAGTGGGCTTACGACTTCCCCTCTGGGATGACCATCGACTCCCAGCAGCAACAACAGCAGCGCCAGCAGCAGTAGGTGTTACACGCAAGGATGCATCGGAGGAATCCCAGGCAGGAGAGGACTCGTCAGAATTGCCAGTGACATGGCCTGCAGGACTATTGGCATTCCTGGGGAAGGAGGAAATTGACACTGAGGGAGTTGGTGGGGTGGTTTGCGTGAGCTTGGTTACAAGAAGAAGGGATTTACTGGTCAGTGGACTGCTTCCGCTGTCGCCCAAAGTTTTTGAACTTGTCACTGACTTATTATGAATGCGCTGCAGGTGACGTATAAGGGAGGATGTTCCGAGGTGGTTAACGTCCTTACCCCTACTTATTACAGCTTGACAAAGGCAACACACGGCTTGACACCTGTTGTCCGCTTTTCTGTTGAAATACCTCCACACTGAAGAGCTGATTTTTTTGGTATTTTCACCAGGCATGTCAACGGCCATATTCCTCCCACGGACAACAGGTGTCTCCCCGGGTGCCTGACTTAAACAAACCACCTCACCATCAGAATCCTCCTGGTCAATTTCCTCCCCAGCGCCAGCAACACCCATATCCTCCTCATCCTGGTGTACTTCAACATCTTCATCTTCAATCTGACTATCAGGAACTGGACTGCGGGTGCTCCTTCCAGCACTTGCAGGGGGCGTGCAAATGGTGGAAGGCGCATGCTCTTCACGTCCAGTGTTGGGAAGGTCAGGCATCGCAACCGACACAATTGGACTCTCCTTGTGGATTTGGGATTTCGAAGAACGCACAGTTCTTTGCGGTGCTTTTGCCAGCTTGAGTCTTTTCAGTTTTCTAGCGAGAGGCTGAGTGCTTCCATCCTCATGTGAAGCTGAACCACTAGCCATGAACATAGGCCAGGGCCTCAGCCGTTCCTTGCCACTCCGTGTGGTAAATGGCATATTGGCAAGTTTACGCTTCTCCTCCGACAATTTTATTTTAGGTTTTGGAGTCCTTTTTTTACTGATATTTGGTGTTTTGGATTTGACATGCTCTGTACTATGACATTGGGCATCGGCCTTGGCAGACGACGTTGCTGGCATTTCATCGTCTCGGCCATGACTAGTGGCAGCAGCTTCAGCACGAGGTGGAAGTGGATCTTGATCTTTCCCTAATTTTGGAACCTCAACATTTTTGTTCTCCATATTTTAATAGGCACAACTAAAAGGCACCTCAGGTAAACAATGGAGATGGATGGATACTAGTATACAATTATGGATGGACTGCCGAGTGCCGACACAGAGGTAGCTACAGCCGTGGACTATTGTACTGTACTGTGTCTGCTGCTAATATAGACTGGATGATAATGAGATGTAGTATGTATGTATAAAGAAGAAAGAAAAAAAAACCACGGGTAGGTGGTATACAATTATGGATGGACTGCCGAGTGCCGACACAGAGGTAGCTACAGCCGTGGACTACCGTACTGTGTCTGCTGCTAATATAGACTGGTTGATAATGAGATGTAGTATGTATAAAGAAGAAAGAAAAAAAAAACCACGGGTAGGTGGTATACAATTATGGACGGACTGCCGAGTGCCGACACAGAGGTAGCTACAGCCGTGGACTACCGTACTGTACTGTATCTGCTGCTAATATAGACTGGATGATAATGAGATGTAGTATGTATAAAGAAGAAAGAAAAAAAAAACCACGGGTAGGTGGTATACAATTATGGACGGACTGCCGAGTGCCGACACAGAGGTAGCTACAGCCGTGGACTATTGTACTGTACTGTGTCTGCTGCTAATATAGACTGGATGATAATGAGATGTAGTATGTATAAAGAAGAAAGAAAAAAAAACCACGGGTAGGTGGTATACAATTATGGACGGACTGCCGAGTGCCGACACAGAGGTAGCTACAGCCGTGGACTATTGTACTGTACTGTGTCTGCTGCTAATATAGACTGGATGATAATGAGATGTAGTATGTATAAAGAAGAAAGAAAAAAAAACCACGGGTAGGTGGTATACAATTATGGATGGACTGCCGAGTGCCGACACAGAGGTAGCTACAGCCGTGGACTACCGTACTGTACTGTGTCTGCTGCTAATATAGACTGGATGATAATGAGATGTAGTATGTATAAAGAAGAAAGAAAAAAAAACCACGGGTAGGTGGTATACAATTATGGACGGACTGCCGAGTGCCGACACAGAGGTAGCTACAGCCGTGGACTACCGTACTGTGTCTGCTGCTAATATAGACTGGTTGATAATGAGATGTAGTATGTATAAAGAAGAAAGAAAAAAAAAACCACGGGTAGGTGGTATACAATTATGGACGGACTGCCGAGTGCCGACACAGAGGTAGCTACAGCCGTGGACTACCGTACTGTACTGTGTCTGCTGCTAATATAGACTGGATGATAATGAGATGTAGTATGTATAAAGAAGAAAGAAAAAAAAAACCACGGGTAGGTGGTATACAATTATGGATGGACTGCCGAGTGCCGACACAGAGGTAGCTACAGCCGTGAACTACCGTACTGTGTCTGCTGCGACTGGATGATAAATAATGATATAAAAAATATGTATATATCACTACTGCAGCCGGACAGGTATATATTATATAATGACGGACCTGCTGGACACTGTCTGTCAGCAGAATGAGTTTTTTATTTTATAGAATAAAAAAACACCACACAAGTCACACGACGTGTGTTTAACTTTTACAGGCAGACATTCACAATACAATATAGTATACTATATACTGGTGGTCAGGTCACTGGTCAGTCACACTGGCAGTGGCACTCCTGCAGAAAAAAAGTGTGCACTGTTTAATTTTTTAATATGTACTCCTGGCTCCTGCTATAACCTAACTGCTCCCCAGTCTCCCCCACAATTAAGCTGTGTGAGCACAGTCAGATATTATACATAGATGATGCAGCAGCACACTGGGCTGAGCACAGATATGGTATGTGACTGAGTCACTGTGTATCGTTTTTTCAGGCAGAGAACGGATTATATTAAATAATATAAAACTGCACTGGTGGTCACTGGTCAGTCACTAGTATAACTAACTAATACTATCAGCAAAATTCTGCACTCTCTGTCTGAGTACTCCTCCTAAGCTCCAGTAAATGAAGTGTCACACTGTCTCACTCTGTCACTAGTATAACTAACTAATACTATCAGCAAAATTCTGCACTCTCTGTCTGAGTACTCCTCCTAAGCTCCAGTAAATGAAGTGTCACTGTCTCACTCTCACTCTCCTATCTATTTCTTCTCTAAACGGAGAGGACGCCAGCCACGTCCTCTCACTATCAATCTCAATGCACGTGTAAAATGGCGGCGACGCGCGGCTCCTTATATAGAATCTGAGTCTCGCGATAGAATCCGAGCCTCGCGAGAATCCGACAGCGTCATGATGACGTTCGGGCGCGCTCGGGTTAACCGAGCAAGGCGGGAAGATCCGAGTCGCTCGGATCCGTGTAAAAAAAGCTGAAGTTCGGGCGGGTTCGGATTCCGAGGAACCGAACCCGCTCATCTCTACTTGCTAGGAGGTTCTGAAATTACATCTGTTATGGTGCATAGACAGTATTACTTGCTGTTATAACACACATATTGAACATGGAATAAAACTGTAAGTGAGAAAGTTATGCAATCTGAAATCAGAAAAAAATAAAATCACCTTAACTACGGAAACTTACAATCTATATATTAATAACAGAAGGATAACTTTTACGAGTGACATACTTTTATGATGCTGTTGTCTGAGCAGGGCACATAATATACCAAATTAAAGGTCTTGGTCCGTAGATTTGCAGAAAAATATTGGTGTAATTGCATCGTTTTGGCTTTATGTGGCAAAATGCCTGCCTGCCATTTACAATGCATCAACATTGTGCTCTGGAAAATGTGACACTTGTTGAACTCTTCCTGTGCACTTGCTAGTTGACCTGGAACATGGAACCTATTGGGTGGTCTGGAAACTGTGACAGTTATTTGCAGCCAGCCACTAAGCAAGGATTTTTCAAAATTTTACTTCTAAGGGGGTAAAAAGGGGTAAACTGTTCCAACCAGAAAAACTTTGCCTGGTTGACACCGGGCACATCAGCTAGTTCATGTTGGAAATGGTTTTTCTCTTCACGAAGCAGTGAAAAAGTGTACAGAATTGAGCCAGTGGAGAAATTGCCCATGGCAACCAATCAGCTACTCTGTATAATTTTATAGAATTCATTTTAGAATTGTTACCTCAACGCTGATTGGTTGCCATGGGCAACTTCTCAACTGGCTTACGTCTCCACACTTTTCACTGCTTCATGAATAGACTCCATAGTATTTTACAGTGGTGGCCTCTTCACCCTAGCTGCCTTCTATGGGCTGCAGTCAGTGCAGTTCATAGAAGCTGGGGGTTTGCCCATGTGCAGTCGCACTGTGGCATCTGTGCATGCACCGATCCCGGCACCTGCCGGATCCATTGCGCAGGTGCCAGGACCCGGGGATGGCTGTCTCCTCTCCTCTCTGGACAAGCAACAGTATGAATTTTTAAGCAATTAATAACATATTTATATGCATATTTTATATATTTTCTGATGTTTCACTGGCCGTGTGATATTATAGTTATGTTAATGTAGTACTATTACATTTGTCTGACAGGCAGCACCTTTTGTTTGTTGTCTGTTTATTACTTTTATGTACTCACCTGCAAAGGTTACTTTATACATTGATTTATTTGTTATGCCTTCCTTTTATACTTTCAGAAAATCTACATATTGCCAGAGAAATCCGTTTGTGTTTTGACAATGTATTGATGTACTCTGCATTGGAGACAACTACCCAAATACGAGCTAGCTGTGTGCCCTACTCCAGCGCAATGGAGGGAAAAAAACAATTCGGATTGATGATATCAATGCATGACTGAAGAGCACAGAAGGGAGCTTAAAATAACAAGGGAAAAGGCCGCTGTGCAATATAAATTGAGATGATTCGCTATAAACCTTGATTTGCACAAATGCTCTTAAATGTCCATTGGGGTGTGCAGCGCAGTGGAGCGAAATGGCTGCATTTGAGGAGAAACAGACGTTTGCACAGGCAGAGAAGAGAGGGCTTTTCCACTGATGTATGGTAGCAATTACGAGTGCACCAGGTCTTGCAATGCAGGAACATTTGAAGGTGAGAGAGCATTTTCAGGCATATTGCTTGCCTTCTCTGTAAAAGGACTTCAGCTCTGCACTAGCTCAAACGAAGATGGGGTTCACATCGTATACTGCTAATGATCGAAAAGCCATCCAATACACAGTGCACTGTGCAATAAAAGTCAATTACAAATAGCATTGCCTGCCTAAATAGGTCCTTGGTATTGTGAAAACCAGCCCTATAACTATACATGCTACTAAACACTCCCTTGTCTGTGGCAATTAACGTGATTGGAATCGGCGTGAAATTATCAAAGACATTGGCCCTCATTCCGAGTTGTTCGCTCGCAAGCTGCTTTTAGCAGCATTGCACACGCTAAGCCGCCGCCTACTGGGAGTGAATCTTAGCTTCTCAAAATTGCGAACGAAAGATTCGCAATATTGCGAAAATACTTCTCTGTACAGTTTCTGACTAGCTCGAGACTTACCCCGATACAGCGCTGGTTTTGTGGTATCATATATGTTGTGTGCTTAGCTCGAGACTTACTCTGCCAGTGCTATCAGTTCAGTGCTTGTCGTTCCTGGTTTGACGTCACAAACACACCCAGCGTTCGCTCAGACACTCCTCCGTTTCTCCAGCCACTCCCGCGTTTTTCCCAGAAACGGTAGCGTTTTTTCACACACACCCATAAAACGGCCTGTTTCCGCCCAGAAACACCCACTTCCTGTCAATCACATTACGATCACCAGAACGAAGAAAAAACATCGTAATGCCGTGAGTAAAATTCCTAACTGCATAGCAAATTTACTTGGCGCAGTCGCACTGCGGACATTGCGCATGCGCATTAGCGACTAATCGCTCCGTTGCGAGAAAAAAATAACAAGCGAACAACTCGGAATGACCACCATGGTTCCTTCGCACTCCCATACACCAGCAGCTAATCTCCTATATATTTGCCTTGTGACTCTGTGCCTGGAGCTCTAAGTCTGGGTGGAGTCACAGGGCTAGGTGGAGCTAGCAGCTCCTGCCCTGTCCCAGCACACCACTAGCAGAACGGAGCAGCAGCCACAGAATCCGCCCACCATCCCCAGCCTGTAGCCACCAGTGCACGGACACCCCACAGTGCCAGGTACGCATAGACCCCTTCCCCTTGGCACCTACAACCCACTGCCCCCCATACCACACAACCCCAATCCCCCCTTCCACCAGCTCCCACTGACGCCCCCCCACCCCCACCCCGACGCCTGCATAACTCCCCAGCACACACTGCCCACCCTAACCCCACTGCACCGAACCCACCCGCCCCACAAGCCCAGCACCATCTCCCACACCCATCCTGGCCAGGGACACGCATCACGGGCGCCCGGCCATGCGCACCGCACACCACCCCTCCCGTCATCTGCGCATCCACCTTCCCCACCACGGCCAGCCCGACACCCGCAGCGCACACCGCCGATAACCCCCCTTCCGCACAACCCCTGCCCCATCTGTCACTTTGCAGGCGCGCCTCAGCCACACAGTCCCACAGCACGCCGTCCACACCACGGCCGCACCCGCCCTCCCCACAACCCCAGCACAAACTGTCTCCCGGCCCACACTGTACCGCCAGCCCCCCTCATCACAACGCCGGGAACACCTGCACTACCACAGCCCCGTCACCCCTGCCTGTCTGTCTGCCGGCGGCAGGGCTCTCGCCACTCCTGCCCCCAGCTCCACAGAAACAAAGTCTCTCCCCAACCAGCAGCTCTCCAGGCGCAGCCCCTCTCGCCACCATGCTACCTGGGAGACTGCTCAGCTGTGTGCCCCGGGGTGCAGGGCCGGCGGTGGAGCGGTGGAGGCAGCAGCAGGCGAGCTAAACGTGCTGATACTGTGTGAGGAGGTGACTCTTTCAGGGCCTTCTCTGGATAGAGACACCGAGGAGCGGAGGAGGTGGCGCCGGTGTCGACCATACTGCAGCTGTGTGGGGAAGTGCCGGCCCATGGGAATGCCGGGGCCACAGCACAGACACAAGTGGTGAGTGCGGACAGGAGTGCAGTCGCTGTGTCTGTATATGGGCATGCTGTACAGACCACTATCCTGCTGTGTGTATAGGACCCCATCCCCCACCCGCGGCACTTCCAGACCCCATCCCCGACACCTGCCCTATCCCACCCGCACCACCCATGCTGCTCCCCCCTCCACACGGCACCTCCCAAATCCCTACCCCACCTGCAGCACCCCCCTACCCCACCCGTGGCATCCACGCACCCCCACACCTGCAGCACCTCCGGACCCCCTCCACCATCCACCGCACCCCCGCAACCAACCCCTTCTCCACCCACTGCGCCTTCGGAACCCCTCCCCCATCCCCAACAGCCCTGCATCTGCCCCTCCCCCACCCGCCACATCCCCTCCTCTCCACTATTCACACCACCTCCAGACCGCCTCCCCATTCGCAGCCCCCCCACCCCTCTCGACCCCCTCACCCATCCGCGCCCCCCATCAACCCCCCTCCACCCGTAGCATCTACAGACACCCTCCCACACACCACATCATCCCCTGCACCCCTCCCTTCCCCACCCACCCCTCCCCCACCCTCGGCACCCCCACAACCGCCCCTCCCCTATCGCCCACAGCCCCCGTCCCCCACCCACACCAACCCCCACAACTGCTCCTCCACCACCGGCGGCAACTCCTCACCCCCTCCCACCCGCCCCACCTATGCTTCTCCCCCCACATTGCACCTTCCAATCCCACCTGCAGCATCCATGCACCCCCGCACCTGCCCTTCCACCAACCGTAGGCCCCCCTCGCCCTTCCGCACACCCCCTCCCTGCATCAACCCCCCTCCACCCGTACCATCTACAGACACCCTCCCCCACACCGCAGCAACCGCCGCAACTGTCCCTTCCCCACCCGCACCACCCACCCCTCCCCCACAACCCCCCTTTCCCCTACCGGCCTTGACCCTGTCCTCCACCCGCTGCAACACCCGCAACCACCCCCTGCGGGGAGAATGGCACCCATTCTCCTCCCCTACACACGGTACCTCCCGACCCCTACCCCACCCGCGGCATCCACGCACCCCACCCCCCTCCACCACCCACAGCACCTCTGGGCCCCCTCACCCATCCACCCAAACCACACAACCAGGCCCTTCCCTACCCGCAGCGCCTTCGGAACCTCTCTCCCCATCCCCAACAGGCCCGCTCCTGTCTACCCAGCCCCCCCAAAACCACCTCCGGACCCCCTCCCCCATCCACTGCCCCCACGCCCCCTCCCCCCCCCCCTCAGCACCTCCCGCACCCCCCTCACCCATCCGCACCCCCCTATCCACCCCTAGCATCTACAGACACCCTCCCCCATCTGCAGCAACCCCCGCAACTCCCCCATCCGCCCCCTCTCCACCTGCAGCATCTACACACATCCTCCCCCATCTGTGGGCACCCCCGCACCCGCCCCTCACCCACCTGTGTCACCCCCACACCCGCAGCGCTTCAGAAAACCACACCTGCCCTTCCTCCACTCGCGCCACCCCCGCCCTTCCCCACCCACAGCACCTCCGGACAGGGCTGCCACCAGAAATTGTGGGGCCCGGGACTGAAAAAATTGGCAGGGCCCACCCGTCCCCCAACACACAAGTTATACACTTTGCGCCAGGCAGAGCACGTTATACACTTTGCGCCATGCAGAGCACTGAGACACATTGCACCAGGTATTGCACAGAGACACGGGAACACTGCATGATATGCCCCCCAGTAGTGCCAGATGCACATGACATGCCCCCCAGCAGTGCCAGATGCACATGACATGCCCCCCCAGCAGTGCCAGATGCACATTACATGCCCCCCCCAGCAGTGCCAGATACATAAATGCCCCCCCACAGTGCCAGATAAATGCCCCCCCACAGTGCCAGATACATTAATGCCCCCACAGTGCCAGATATGACCCCACAGTGCCAGATACATTAATGCCCCCCACAGTGCCAGATACATTAATACCCCCACAGTGCCAGATAAATGCCCCACACAGTGCCAGATAGATAAATGCCCCCCACAGTGCCAGATAGATAAATGCCCCCACAGTGCCGGATAGATAAATGCCCCCCACAGTGCCAGATACAATAATGCCCCCGAAAGTGCCAGATATGCCCCCCCCACAGTCACAGATAAATGACCCCACAGTGCCAGATACATTAATGCCCCCACAGTGCCAGATATGCCCCCACAGTACCAGATACATTAATGCCCCCCACAGTGCCACATATGCCCCCAGAGTACCTGCTGTGCCGCTATGAGGGAGGGGGAGTGCTGCTGTAGATCTGTGCGAGCCGGTGCCTGAAACTGAAAGTGATCTGTGCGCGCTGTGCGGTGCCGGTGTCTGACATCAGACGCCGGCACCGCATAGCGCACACAGATCACTTTACAGGCGGCGTGGGACGGACAGCTGCTACAGGACAGGGCCGGCTCCAGGCTCCGACATGGCGGCGCTCGAGTCGAACATGCCTGGAGCCGGCCCTGGTGGCAGGGGTAGCGGCAGCGGGTGGGCGGCGGAGGGGAATGACTTTCTATAGCAGCCGCGGTCAGTGTCACAGGCGGCAGCCGCCACCGGGAATAGCCACGGCTGTCTGGTTGAGCAGCCCGGGCCCTCCACTCTGTCAGAGTGGCCGGGCCCGGGACAACAGTACACAGGGCACCCCCATGATGGCGGCCCTGCCTCCGGACCCCACTCCCCCACCCATCCCCACCCGCAGCACCTCCCAACCCCCTCCCCCATCCGACCCTCCACCTGCAGCATCTACACACACCCTCCCTCATCCACGGACCCCCCCCCCCTGCTACATTCTCTACATCGTGCCCTGCAGGCGCTGTTCACACCGTCGCAAGACGCGATGCCCCCTTCACCATCGGCTGCCCTTACATTGCGCAATATTTTACCACTAACAACAGTAGGAATGCAGGTAATACTCCATATAATACATATATTCAACCACACAAAGGCGTGCAGGGGTTAAGGGGGCGTAGCCCCCTACGACGGTGTGAAGAGCGCCCGTAGGTGCGCGATGAAGCACCTACTAACAGATATCTAGGTCCTTATTCAGGTTTGTTAGCAAGCAAAGATAGGTAGCAGTTGGGCAAAACAATGTTGCACTGCAGGTGGGCCAGATATAACATGTGCAGAGAGAGTTAGATTTGGGTGCGGTCTATTCAAACTGACATCTAAATTGCAGTGTAAAAATAAAGCAGCCAGTATTTACCCTACACAGAAACAATATAACCCACCCAAATCTAACTCTCTCTGCACATCTGCCCCACCTGTAGTGCAACATGGTTTTGGCCAATTGCCAACTTTCTTGGTTTGCTAACAAACCTGAATAACCCCCTTGCCCCCTGTGAATGGCAGACACTGAAAAAAGGACTGTATGGAGTGAAGAACAGAAGTCCCACTGTCTATACAAGTTGTCCATCGACTTCCATTAAGATACGTTCCAAAAAGGTTCATTTTGTCTGGACAATTATTGGACACTAGGTGATTCATCGCGCCCTACGGGCGCTCTTCACACCGTCGTTAGGGGCTACGCCCCGTTAACCTCTGCACGCCTTTGAACATACGCAGGGCGGTAGATAACAGAATCAGAAACGCAGGGCAGTATAGAGGGCATACAGAAATGGGTTCCGGTTGAGATAAGATAGAGAGGCGTAGGGGGAGAGAAAGGGAATGTACAGAAACGCTGTGCGATCGGTAAAGGATAGGGAGAGGCAGGGTGGTAGGGAGAGGATAAAGAGAGGGAAGGTGTTAGACAGAAAATACCGTTGCAAGGGGCTACGATCCATTATCCCCTGCACGGGCTTCAGCTGTGCTATAATTGTTATTATATGGAGTATTACCTGTTTTTTTTTTTTTTATGGCAGTGGGTAAATATTGTAAGGGGGGAGGGCGTGCGATTGTCAAGGGGGCGTAGGCCTTTGTGAGGGCGTGCAGAGTGGCCGCAGGGCACAATGAATAACATAGTGTAGAGTGTAGTATATATTGCTAGTGTCTGCATTATGAAGTACCAGATGAGTAACAGCAATGCACTGTAGATAAGATACGAAGGTGCTGTGGCCACAGGTAGCAGAGCCGCTTATACACACAATGGCCACAGGTAGCAGAGCCGCTTATACACTCAATACCCACAGGTAGCAGAACCGCTTATACACACAATGGCCACAGGTAGCAGAGCCGCTTATACACACAGTGGCCACAGGTAGCAGAGCCGCTTATACACACAATACCCACAGGGGGCAGAGGCGCTTATACACACAGTGCCCACAGATAGCAGAGCCGCTTATACACACAATACCCACAGGTAGGAGAACCGCTTATACACACAATACCCACAGGTAGCAGAACCGCTTATACACACAATACCCACAGGGGGCAGAGGCGCTTATACACACAGTAGAAAAAAATAAGAACTGTTCACCTATATGGCGCAATGCTGCCCGTCCACTATAAACACCTATGTAAAATCACCGTTTTACACACACAAATAGTACTAAAAAAAGAAGGTGGTGTTTAAATATGTCCAGAGCGCATAAAAAAACAAATATCACAAGAATAGAGCAAGATACTGGTACATTCCTTCCTTTTGCTGAAGATAACCGGTGTCCTTCATAAAGGTTTCACTGATGTAACTTTCTTCCACGAGATGTCATAATGTGGTCATGCAAATGAAAAGGAAAAGGACATATGTGTAGACCAGTTTTTCACACAATTTTCAAAGGTAATCTTCAGTAATATAAACCAAAGGGGCGTACCCAACTCACACAGTAACAGGTGAGTGGAAACGTATAAAGGTTTCTTTAGTAAATATCTTTCAGTTTAAACACAAACTTTTTTCATGCGTACCCAGAACTCACACGAATGGTAAGATGAAGAATCATATAAAGGTATCTTTCAGGTCTGTCAACAGTGTACCTCAACTCTCACCGAAAAGGAGTGGAAATATATGCATATACAGATGTCTTTCTCAACAAACAAATAAATGCGTACCACAACTCACTCAGGGTTAGGGTAGATGACTCCTATCAAGGTATCTTTGATTTTCCAACACTTGATCTTTGCAGAGAAGTATTACACCAAAAAAACCCTGACCAGGGAAAAAGAGCCTCTTTGATGGTATAAAAAGAGGATTTATTCACAGCAGTCCAAAATACATGAAGTACTTCCAAATAAAACACAGTGATAAAATCACAAAAAGTCGCAAAAAGTCACAAAAAAATATAAAGATAAAAAGTTTTTCTAAAAAAAATCCTGGTTAGGTCATCCAGACTACTCACAGTGCAGCTGTTCTACGCGTTTCGGTCCTTCCTGGACCTTTGTCAAGAACTGTCTGAACTGTGAGGAGTCTCCATATTTATATTACAGATATCCAATCCGTGAGTAGCAGGAAATTGTATTGCCAATTAAATATGTAAATGTTCCCCGTTTTAAATGGGACAGAAAAAAATTATGGGGAGTGTAGCTGGAACTACACTCCCCATAATTCCTGGCAGCGTTTAAGTGTTTTCAAAGTTTTCACTATATAACCAAATAATAAAAGTGGTTTATAGCGGTTTCCCGTTAGGATTTTACATTTAGGTTACATAAATATAGTCATTTGTTGTTTTTTCTGTCCCATTTAAAACGGGGAACATTTACATATTTAATTGGCAATACAATTTCCTGCTACTCACGGATTGGATATCTGTAATATAAATATGGAGACTCCTCACAGTTCAGACAGTTCTTGACAAAGGTCCAGGAAGGACCGAAACGCGTAGAACAGCTGCACTGTGAGTAGTCTGGATGACCTAACCAGGATTTTTTTTAGAAAAACTTTTTATCTTTATATTTTTTTGTGACTTTTTGCGACTTTTTGTGATTTTATCACTGTGTTTTATTTGGAAGTACTTCATGTATTTTGGACTGCTGTGAATAAATCCTCTTTTTATACCATCAAAGAGGCTCTTTTTCCCTGGTCAGGGTTTTTTTGGTGTAATACTTCTCTGCAAAGATCAAGTGTTGGAAAATCAAAGATACCTTGATAGGAGTCATCTACCCTAACCCTGAGTGAGTTGTGGTACGCATTTATTTGTTTGTTGAGAAAGACATCTGTATATGCATATATTTCCACTCCCTTTCGGTGAGAGTTGAGGTACACTGTTGACAGACCTGAAAGATACCTTTATATGATTCTTCATCTTACCATTCGTGTGAGTTCTGGGTACGCATGAAAAAAGTTTGTGTTTAAACTGAAAGATATTTACTAAAGAAACCTTTATACGTTTCCACTCACCTGTTACTGTGTGAGTTGGGTACGCCCCTTTGGTTTATATTACTGAAGATTACCTTTGAAAATTGTGTGAAAAACTGGTCTACACATATGTCCTTTTCCTTTTCATTTGCATGACCACATTATGACATCTCGTGGAAGAAAGTTACATCAGTGAAACCTTTATGAAGGACACCGGTTATCTTCAGCAAAAGGAAGGAATGTACCAGTATCTTGCTCTATTCTTGTGATATTTGTTTTTTTATGCGCTCTGGACATATTTAAACACCACGTTCTTTTTTTAGTGCTTATACACACAGTGCCCACAGATAGCAGAGCCGCTTATACACACAATACCCACAGGTAGCAGAACCGCTTATACACACAATACCCACAGGTAGCATAACCGCTTATACACACAATACCCACAGGGGGCAGAGGCGCTTATACACACAGTGCCCACAGGTAGCAGAGCCGCTTATACACACAATACCCACAGGGGGCAGAGGCGCTTATACACACAGTGCCCACAGGTAGCAGAGGGGCTTATACACACAGTGCCCACAGGTAGCAGAGGCGCTTATACACACAATACCCACAGGTAGCAGAGCCGCTTATACACACAATGGCCACAGGTAGCAGAGGTGCCTATACACACAGTGGCCACAGGTAGCAGAGCCGCTTATACACACAATGCCCACAGGTAGCAGAGCCGCTTATACACACAATACCCACAGGTAGCAGAACCGCTTATACACACAATACCCACAGGTAGCAGAGCCACTTATACACACATTACCCACAGGTAGCAGAACCGATTATACACACAATACCCACAGGGGCAGAGGCGCTTATACACACAGTGACCACAGGTAGCAGAGGGGCTTATACACACAATGGGCACAGGTAGCAGAGCCACATGTACACACATTACCCACAGGTAGCAGAACCGCTTATACACACAATACCCACAGGGGGCAGAGACGCTTATACACACAGTGCCCACAGCTAGCTGAGCCGCTTATACACACACAATACCCCCAGGTAGCAGAGGCGCTTATACACAGTGCCCACAGGTAGCAGAGGTGCTTATACACACAATGGGCACAGGTAGCAGAGCCACGTGTACACACAATACCCACAGGTAGCAGAGCGGCGTATACACACAATACCCACAGGTAGCAAAGCCGCTTATACACACAGTGACCACAGGTAGCAGAGCCGCTTATACACACAGTGTGCACAGGTAGCAGCGCCACTTATACACAATGGGCACAGGTAGCAGTGTTGCTTATACACATAATGGCCACAGTATTAGTGTTTCTAATTAATCCAATGTCCATTGGTAGCAACTATACTCACAAAAGTTTGGGGGGTTTGGAAAGGGGGTGGGTTCAGTGAGGTTCCTATCCATGGGAATCACTTGTAGCGGCTGTGGATGGTGATTCAAGGTGCTACGTGTGGTGGAGGGTTGGGTGTGGGAGGGGGTCCAGAGGTGTTGTGGGTGGCGGAGGGGTGGGTGCAGGGGCATGGATGGCGTAAAGGGTGCAGAGGTCCTGTGGGTGGGGGAGGGGGAGGTGTAGAGGGGGCGCGGATGGGGAGTGTAGTTGCTGTTGGTGGGGGAGGGGTGGAGGAGGGGGACTGTGGATGAAGGAGGGGGTATGGAGGTGATGTGTGTGTGGGAGGGGCGATGTAGGGGTGTGCGTTTGGAGGTGCAGGGGGGGTGAGCTTAGGTGATGGGTTTCAGAAGTGCTGTGGGTGGGGGAGGTGTGGGATGGCACGGATGGGGGATGTAGATGTTGTGGATGGGGGAGGGGTGGATGCGGGGGAGCTGTGGATGGGGGAGGGAGTCCGGAGGTGGTTCGGGTAGTGGTCCAGAGGTGTTGCGGGTGGGGGAGGGGCAGGTGTGGGAGGTCCGCAGATGTGGAGGGTGCCTGTAGATAATGCGGGCGGGTAGGTGCTGTGGTTGTGGGAGTGGCGGGGGTGTTGCGGGTGGGGTACGTGATCTGGATGGGGTAGGTGATGTGGATGTGCGTTAGCTAGGGGAGGTGGCGGGTGCGGGGATGGCACGGATGGGGGAGGGGGTCCGTGGGCGCTGTGGATGAGTGAGTGGTGGGTGTGGGGTTACGGCGGTTGTGGTGGGCCAGGTGTGCTGCTGCAGTGGGTGGGGGAGGGTGCCGGTGCAGGGATACCGCAGTTGGGGTAGGGCGGTTGGTGCAGCTGCGGCGGGTAGGGGCAGGGGAGGGGGTGCGGCGGTGGGGAAGGGGCGGGTGTGAGGATGCTGCGGGTGGGGTGGGGGCGGGAGGGTGTGTGGATGGGGTCTGTAGATGCTGGTGGTGAAGGGGCAGGTGCAGGAGGCTGTGGATGAAGGAGGGGGTCTGGAGGTGCTGTGTGTGGGGGAGGGGCGATGTAGGGGGAGGTGGGGTTGCAGAGGGGGAGGTTGGGTGATGGTTTGTGGAAGTGCTGGGGGTGGGGGAGGTGTTTGTAGATGATGGGGGTGGGGGAGGTGCTGTGGGTGGGGGAGTGGTGGCTGTGGGGGTGTGGTGGTGGTCCGGATGTGCCACGGGCAGGGGCGGGTGCGGGGATGGGGCGGATGGGGGAGGGGATCAGAGGGCGCTGTGGGTGGGTGAGGGGCTGGTGCGGGGTTAACGCAGTTGGGGAGGGCCGGCTGTGGTGGTGTTGCGGGTGGTGGAGGGGCAGGTGCGTGGGTGTTGGGGAGGGGTGGGTGCAGGGGTGCTGTGGGTTGGGGCCATTTGGCGGGGTGGTGCGGTTGGGTGGGAGGTGGGTGTGAGGGTGCCACGGTTGCGGGTGGTGCTGCAGGAAGGGGAGGGGTGCGGGAGCAGGGGTCCTGTGCGTAGGGGAGGAGTGCCATGGGTGGAGGGTTGGGAGCAGGGGTGATATGGGTGTGGGAGGGCTTGTGGGAGAAGCTGGTGTGGGAGTGCCGTGGGTGGGGGAGGGGGGGCTGCGGGTGGGAGTGTGGTGCCATGGGTGTGGGGACAGGTGCGGAGGGCAGGGACGGGTGCAGTAGTGCTGCGTTTGGGGTGTGGGAAGCGGCTGCGGGGGTTTCCAAGGGTTGGCGCGGGTGGGAGAGGGGGTGCGGGAGCAGGGGTGTTGCGGATGGGGGAGCGGCGGGTGCAGGAGGGGCAGATGCGGTGGTGGTGCGGGTGGGGTGGAGGGGTGTAGCGGGGGAGAGGTGGGTATAGGGGTGGAGTGGTGGAGGGGCGGGGGTGCCGCGGGTGGGGGAGGGGGCAGTTTGCCGGGGTGGTGCGGTTGGGGGTGGGTGGGTGTGAGGGTGCTATGGTTGCAGGGGCGGGTGGGGGGGTGCTGCAGGTAGGGGAGGGGTGGGGGCGCAGGAGCAGGGGTGCTGTGCGTAGTGAAGGGTCGGGGTGCCATGGGTGGGGAGTTGGGAGCAGGGGTGATGTGGGTTTGGGAGGGTTGGGGGGTCTGTGGGAGAAGCTGGTGTGGGAGTGCCGTGGGTAGGGGAGGGGGGGGGGGGTTCTGGGCGTGGGGGCGTTGTGCCATGGGTGGTGGACAGGTGTGGGGGGGCAGTGGCGGGTGCAGTGGTGGTGCGGATGGGGGGTGGAAGGCGGCTGCGGGGGTTCCGAGGGTTGGGGGTGTGGCGTGAATGGGGGAGGGGGTGCAGGAGCAGGGGTGTTGCGTATGGGGGAGGAGTGGGTGCAGGAGGGGCAGATGCAGTGGTGGTGCGGGTGGAGGATGCAGGGGTGTAGCGGGGGAAGAGGTGGGTATGGGGGTGGAGTGGGGGGGTGTCACGGGTGGGGGAGGGGGCGGTTTGCCGGTGTGGTGCATTTGGATGGGTGGTGGGTTTGAGGGTGCCACGGTTGCAGGGGCAGGTGCTACAGGTAGGGGAGGGGTGGGGGTGCGGGAGCAGGGGTACTGTGCGTAGGAGAGGGGCGGGGGTGCCATGGGTGGGGGGTTGGGAGCAGGGGTGATGTGGGTGTGGGAGGGCTGTGGGAGAAGCTGGTGTGGGAGTGCCGTGGATGGGGGGGGGGGTGCTGGGACAGGTGCGGAGGGGGGGCAGGGGCTGGAGCAGTGGTGGTGCAGTTGGGTGGTGGGAGGCAGCTGCTGGGGTTCCGAGGGTTGGGGCGGTGGTGCGGGTGGGGGAGGGGTGGGTGCAGGAGGGGTGGGTGCAGGATGGGGCAGTTGCGGTGGTGGTGCGGGTTGGGTGAAGGGTGCAGCAGGGGGGAGAGGTGGGTATGGGGGAGGGGCAAGGTTGCAGCGGGTGGGGGAGGGGCGGGGGGTGCTGCAGGTGTGGGAGCTAAGGGTGGGGGCGTGAGTGCCGCGGGTGGGAGCGGATGTGGGGGATGCGTTGGGTGCCGCAGGGGGGGCCAGCGGGTGTTGGTGCTGTGGGTGGGGGCAGAGTGCCACGGGTGGTGCGGGTGTTGGTGCTGCGGGTGGGGGAGGGGGTGGAGTGCCACGGGTGGTGGGTGGATGCGGTGGGTGTCGCGAATAGGTGGCGCGGGTGTTGGTGCCGCGGGTGGGAGTGCCGCGGGTGGGGGGCGAATGCGGTTGGTTGCCTAGGGTGTTGGTGCTACGGGTGGGAGAGGGGGCGGGAGTTCCGCGGGTGGGTGGCGCGGGTGTTTGTGCTCTGGGTGGGGGAGGGGACGGGAGTGCCGCGGGTGGTGGGTGGATGCGGCGGGTGTTTGTGCTACGGGTGGGGGCGGGAGCAGTGGCGCCACAACGTGGGTGTGGCCCGCACCCGGGTGTTACCCTCTGTGGGGTGACACCAAAGTGCCGGCTCCTGTCACAGTGCAGAAGCCAGCACTGCAGATTCAGCAGTGTCCGGGTGAAGGCCGTATGCCCCGACCCACAATGTGCCGAATACGGGGTCGGGACGCAAAGCCACGCCCCCTTCCGCGAAGCCACGCCCCTTTTCACCCGCGACCGCGGGTAAGTGACGGGTGGATGCCGCGGGTGGGGGGCAGATGCGGGTGGTTGGGGGGGGCGAGTTGTGCCGAAAACGGGGGTCGGGACGCGAAGCCACGCCCCCTTCCGTGAAGCCACGCCCCCCTTTCACCCGTGACCGCGGGTAAGTGACGGGTGGGGGGCAGATGCGGGTGGGGGGGGGGGGAGTTGTGCCGAAAACGGGGGGTCGGGACGTGAAGCCACGCCCCCTTTTCACCAGCGACCGCGGGTAAGTGACGGGTGGATGCCGCGGGTGCCCGGGTGGGAGAGGGAGCGAGAGCAGCTGCCAGTGCTCAACATGTCCCCCTGAACTCTGCAGCAGCCGCTAGTCTGTGAGGCGGGTAGTGTGAGTTCCGCTCACAGTCAGCGGCTGCGGTGTCACCAGAGAGAGTGTACGGGGAGAAGGGAGACAGGGGACTGAGCGGAGATGGGGAGGGGACTGGGCGGAGATGGGGAGGGGACTGGGCGGAGAGAGGGAGGGGACTGTTCCTGGCCAGATCTGTGCCTGTGACTCCGCCCAGCGTTACGGGCACAGAGTCACAGATTTAGGCAAATATATAGGAGATTTATGTTGTTACAGGACTGAGCGCTAGTTATACTCCAATTTCTGTTTTTAGTGAATGCTAATCCAGTGACTCCATGTTATAGATATTATGCATTAAAAAGGGGGTGGCTGGGTCATTTGTTATGAAGACATATTTTTTTCTCCCTTTAGGACTAGGACCAGTTAAGGAAGACAATCTTATTTTTAGAAAATAAAGTGGAGATGAACTCATTGTAGATGAACGCTGAGCAATGTAGTAGAAACAAGTTTTGCCTACAGAAAAGCAGGTTATGCAAAGCCCCAATGTTTCCTGGCTGCCATGATTAATGTAAGTTATAAATAAGGCAAATGTTACCTGTGGCCCCCAGGAGGCATTTTATGACTGAATTCAGACATTGCAAAAATCATTATCTGGGTTTTTGTTTTTAGCAATGTTATAGAAAAATGAGAATATTTCCTTTTCTGCAATGTCTACATAAGGGGCAGCCCCTGCATGAGACTGTATTCACAGTAAAGTCTGTGTAACTACGCAGACCCCTAGCCGTGCAGTTAAGCATGGGAAACCACCTAACAATTTGTATGGGGTGAAAGTGCGGAAGGCGACAAGACAGAGGTACAAAAATAGGTCAGGTCTGCTGGTTGGCAGGAAATAGGCAATTCTAGTAGGAAGAACAAAGCACAAGTCAGGCCAGACTGCACAGTAATAATGCCACATATACAAAAAGGATCAATCACAGCACACAAAAAATAAACCACCCATCCCAACAGTTTTCTATTTCCTGTTTAAAAGCTATTCAGTGCATGACAAACACCCTAGTCCACAATGTCTCCATTCCCTCATTTCTCCAAGCATTACTACCGGGACTACATTTCTCATATCAAAGACACTTCATAAATAATTACCTACATCATTTGCCATCCAGTGGTGTTCTGAACATTGTGGCAAACTGGTGGCTGGTTGTCCACTCTCCAGAAATTATATCAGGGATAATAAATTGCATCCTTGTGCTTTCTTTTCAAAAACCTTTTCTTCAGCAAAGCCATAGGGTAGCGTCTAGATTCTCTTCGTGCAGTGGACCTTTCCCATAACCCCCTGGGTCCATGTCACAATCTATTTGGAATAGAAAAGTGTGGCGAGCGAAGTGGAGCGGAGCGAGACACCGAGCCCGATGCGTGGCTAGCGGAGCGAACCCGCGAGGGTCCAATGCTGCATAGAAAAAAAAAATACCCCGGACGATCAGAGAGCGAAGAAAACATTTAGGAGCTGTAAGGGCTGAAGTTCTCTCATGCCCACTCGTTTTGTCACGTCCAGGTCTTTTGCACGAAGGCAACATAGACACAACCAAAGCCATAGGGAACCGGGAACACATGACTATAAAATGAGTGGAGACATTTTTATAGGAGGCCTTCACCGCCCATACCCAAAGTGTGAATCCTAGACAGCCTTTTTTTTGTGGGGGAGATTTGCTTTTAGAATTAGTAATGGTTATCCCGAAGCATTTTACAGGAATGTGTTGTCCCTGAAAATAAACATATTCCTTGTTAAGATTACGGCAACTCTGATGAAGAATCTTTTTAGAATTAGTACATTCTGTATAACAGGGAATTATAAAGAGGAAGAACTGTATTTAGAAATAATAGTTATGGTAGACTTACCGTTGATAACGCTTTTTCTCCTAAGGGCACAGGATCCTCAAGATAACATTGGGATATGAGGTAGCGACAGCGGATTTTCACCAAACGATCAAAGTTTTCGGCTTCCCAGCATGCAATGGGCTGTCCCTGTGGACTTAGGAGAAATAGCGTTATCAATGGTAAGTCTACCATAACGATTATTTCTCCGGCAGTGTCCACAGGTTAACCACAGGATAACATTGGGATGTCCCAAATTAATTTAGTGGTGGGGACGCTCCTGACTGGACAGGATAAGCTTTCGCCCAAATTCAGCATCATGAGAGGCAAAGGTATCAAAGGCATGTCTAATGAAAGTGTTAATGGAAGACCATGTGGATGCCTTACATTTCTGTTCTGCTGAAGCACCACGTTGTGCTGTCCATGATGGACCTACCTTACGAGTAGAGTGAGCAGAGACATTAGCCAGAACAGGGAGATCAGCTTGAGAATATGCTTCTGAAATCGTCATCCGAAGCCACCTCGCCAGTGTCTGCTTATCAGCAGGCCATCCTTTCTTGTGAAAGGGTGCACCCTTGATCATTAACCTCAAGTCTGCCTTCCGGTCTATCCAGCGTGCTGCACTCGGCCTATCTGGCCACTGCCTCGTCCACCTACTCCCTACCTATACACAGAAGCTGAGAGCGGTTTAGCCTGTCGCCAAGACTGTTAAGAAATGGACCAATAAGGCTAAGATGAAGCTCCAGACCTGCTTTGACTGCACGGAATGGGGGGTATTCGAAGCCTCGGCAACCGACCTGACAGACACAGTCACATCCTACATCAGCTACTGTGAGGACATGTGTGTACCTACCAAGACTTACCGCATTTACAACAACAACAAGCCCTGGTTCAACGCCCAGTTCATGCAACTTCGTTGGGCCAAAGAGGAGGCCTATAGCAGCGGTGGCAGAGCACTATACAACCGAACTAGGAACTCTCTGACTAAAGGAATCAGGCTAGCAAAAAAGCGGTTCTCGGACAAGCTGACAAACGATCTCTCCACCAATGACCCCTTATCTGTATGGAAAGGAATGCAATCCATAACCAACTATAAGAAAACATCAATGTCCACTACCATGCACCAAGACCTAGCAGACGAACTGAACCACTTTTATTGCAGGTTCGCAAAAGAAGTCCCCTGCAACCCAAACAACCACCTCTACAATGCCCCGAACACCGACGGCCAACTCCAGGCACTGCAAGTCGCCCAAGAAGAGGTGGAGGCATTGTTTAAAAGGGCCAAACCCAGGAAAGCTCCGGGTCCTGACGGAGTGTCACCATCTGCCCTAAGAGCATGCGCGGGTCAGCTCGCCCCCATATTCACCAAGATCTTCCATAAATCGCTGGAGCTACAGAAAGTCCCTTCCTGCCTCAAAAGGTCCCGGCCCCCAAGAAACTCTCTATCACGAACCTGAATGACTACAGGCCGATTGCACTGACGTCTGTGGTCATGAAAACGTTTGAGCGTCTGGTTTTGAATCACCTGAAACTGTGACTGGCCCCCAACTGGACCCCCTACAGTTCGCCTATCGATCGAATCGGTGTGTCGAGGATGCAGTCAACCTGGGCCTGCACTACATTCTACAGCACCTAGACATTCCCGGTACCTACGCAAGGGTCCTGTTTGTCGGTTTAGGCTTGGCTTTCAATACAATCATCCCCAGCATCCTCCACCCCAAATTACTTTGTCTAGGGGTCCCAGAAGCTACCTGTTGCTGGATAGTAGACTTCCTGACATATAGGACACAGGGGGTGAAAGCGGGGGGAATTCACCTCTCAAGCATGGTCCATTAGTACAGGGGCCCCTCAGGGCTGTGTGCTCTCATTCCTGCTCTTCTCCCTGTACACAAATGACTGCACCTCAGTGGCGCAATCAGTAAAGATCATCAAATTTGCAGATGACACCACAGTCATCGGCCTCATCAAGGACGGGGACGAATCGGCCTATAGACGGGAAGTAGACCGGTTGGCCCAGTGGTGCATCCACAACAACCTTGAGCTCAACACCCTCAAAACTGTCGAGATGATAGTGAACTTCAGGAAGAAGTCAGCTAGTGCACCTCCGCTAACGATTGCTGACAGGGTGGTATCGCCAGTGGACTCCTTCAAGTTTCTAGGGACTACAATCTCCCGGAACCTTAAATGAGGGTCCAACGCTGACGCCACTGTTGGGAAAGCGCAGCAGAGGTTGTTCTTCCTCAGGCAACTAAGGAAGTTCAACATCCCACAGAAGCTTCTGCTCCTCTTCTACTCCGTGATTGTGGAGTCGGAACTGTGCTCCTCAATACTGGTATGGTACAGCTCCGCCAGCGCGAGGGACAGATGCAAGCTCCAAAAGGTGTTCAGAACCGCAGAGGAGATCATCGGGCCGACCTTCCCTCAGTCCAGGAACTGTACCTGTCCAGAGCTAAAAAGCTGGCAATGAAGATAGTAAAAGATTAGCTACACTCCGGCCACAGCATGTTTAACTTGCTTCCTTCTGGCAGGTGTTACAGGGCCGCCCCTGCCAGGTCCTCCAGAAGCCTCAAAAGTTTCTTTCCCCATCTGCTGAACTCCTGAACATTGACTGACTAGACGTACATGTAACTAACTTGTGTCCCTACGGTATGCCTATCTGTGTGACTTTACTTGCCCCCTCCCCCACCTTCTTATCTGTTAACTACTTGGCTGTTGTACAGCAAACCAAAGACAAATTCCTAGTATATGCAAGTATACCTGGCCAATAAAGCTGATTCTGAAACAGAGTATCTGTTTTTCTGATGGCATTGGTACGATCCACGTAGATCCTTAAGGCAATAACTACGTCCAACGATGCATCTCCCGCAGAAAGGTCCAGTCCCTGGAAGGCCGGGACTGCAATTTCTTCGCTAAGGTGGAATTTAGACACCACCTTAGGAAGAGGATCCAGTTGTATTGTCCGAGCAGATTTGGATTGGTTTCCCCTGAAGGATGTCCTCTGCATGAATAAGTGCCATATATATGGCCCGAAGTTCCAATATATTTTTTGGCAGGCAACTTTCTTCCTTGGTCCACTGCCCCTGGAAGCAATTCCTTCCTGACACCACTCCCCAGTCCTGAAGACTGGCATCCGTTGTCAGAATTTCCCAATCTGATATCCAAAAAGGTCTCCCTTTGTCCAGATCGGATGTCTGTAGCCACCAGGCTAATGACCTCCTTACTTTCAGAGGAAGGACCATAGTCTGTGTTTTTATTGTCTGATGAAAACCATTCCATTTGGAAAGGTCAAAAGTTGCAGAGGCCTCAAATGGAACTGAGCATACTTCACCATGTCGAATGTCGACACCATCAACCCCATCACACCCATTTCGACATGAATGGATACCCTTTGAATGTGTACCAGCTCCTGAATCCTTGAGTGAATTTTGCATATTTTGTTCAGAGGTAGAATTACTCTCTGAAGACCTGAATCCAGCACAGCCCCCAAATGAGTCATCCGTTGTGACATAACCAGGGACGACTTTGCCCAATTTATGAGCCAACCGAGTCTCTGTAAACAAGCTATTGTCTGTTGCAGATGACACTGAAGCAATTCCTGAGACTGTGCCAGGATTAATAAGTCGTCGAGGTATAGAAAAATCCTTATCCCCTGCTGACGGAGATAAGATGCCATTACCACCATAATTTTGGTGAATACTCTGGGAGCTGTGGCCAGTTCAAATGGTAGGGCATGAAACTGAAAATGATGCTGGAGGATAGCAAACATGAGATAGTGCTGATGCTATAGGAACATGTAGGTAAGCATCCTGGATAGCCAGGGATACCATAAAATCCTCCTGCTCCATGGCCAAAATAATATGAGTTAAGTCCCTATATGAAACCGAGGCACCCAAATGTACTTGTTCAGCACTTTGAGACTGAGTATGGGCCGAAACAACCCATTTGGCTTCTGGACTAGAAACAGGTTGGAATAAAAACCTTGTCCTCGTTGCGCAGGAGAAACTGGAATTATAACTCCTGACTGAAGCAACTTCTGAACTGCCTCTTGCAAAGCACTGGCCTTCGTTTCCACTGAAGACGGGCTTGTACAAAAAAACTTTTAAGGAGGGCGTTTCTTGAAAGCAAATGCATAACCGTGAGATACCGCTTCTTGCACTCAGGCATCTGTGTTAGATTGCTGCCAGATCTGTGCAAACTGAAGAAGTCGGCCTCCCAGACTGGGGTTCCCCAGCTGGAGGCCCGCACCATCAGGCTGGTGGCTTATCTTCTGATTCTGAAGTAGGTCCTCTGGTAGCCCAATGCTTTTTAGTCTTACCAGACTTATCAGATTGAGACTGTTTGCCATAACCCTTTCCTGTTGCTTTTCCTTGAGTCCGAAAAGTCTGAAAATCTGGAAATCAAGGCTTGGATTTGTGTGTGGAAGGAAACTTTACTTTCTTGGAATCTGCTTCTGACTCCAAAATACTGTCTAATTCTCTACCAAAAAGAATATCTCCAGTAAAAGGCAAAGACTCCAGAACCTATTTGGATTCTGAGTCAGCTTTCCATGTACATAGCCAAACTGCTCTGCGAGCTGCTACTGCTAAGGCTGATGCCTGAGAGGCAATTCTACCCATATCCAAAGCCGCTTTTTCCATAAAAATAGCCGCCTGTTTGATATGTGCAATATGGGATTTTTGCTCTCTAAATGCCATTGCTTTTGCCATCCAGGCTGAAGCCATAACTGGTCTTATGATTGCCCCAAAGAGATAATGGTTTTTAGAAAACCATCTATTTTCCTATCCGTGACATCATTTAATGATGTTTAATGAAGAGGTAATGTAGACTTTCACACCAATCGAATGACATGTGTATCTACGTTGGGAGCCACTTCCCTTTTTAAACAGTCCCCAGCCAGAAAAGGATAATGGGAATTCCATTTCTTTGGAATCTTAAACTTCTTTCTTACTGGGCGTAACCCAGGCCTCTTGCATAATTTCAGTTAGCTGATCTGACCCAGGAAACTGTTTTAGGACGTTTAAACACAGGAGCCTTAGATTTTAACAAAGGCTCTGTCTCCTCTAAGGATAGAATGTCTTTCATAGCACTAATTAGCTCAGGTATGTCCACTGAGCTGAGGCCTTCCTCCTCGTCTCTGTATGCAGACCCGGAGTGCGATGAGGCCTCATCCTACGACGAATCCTCATCTGAAACATGTAGACTGTGAAGATGTTGTTTCATGTCTATGTGATTTACTTACAACCGGCCTTTCAGCCTGCTTTTGTTGAGAGGCTGCCGATTCCTGTGCTGGATGTGATAAACCCCAGGTGGAATGTTGCATGTAAGGGTTAATAGGGTAACCTATCCCTGGTATAGGAGCTGGCATTATACGCTCAGCTATACTGGATAATGTCTGTGCAAAAGTAGCCCATGGGGGTTCAACTTAAACCTATGCCTGCCTTGGATTATTGAAGAGGCTTTGGTGAAAGCTAAAACAATTTGTACATAATCCATTTTGAACCATATCCTGAGAGGTTAACCCAGCTGTACAAGACAAACATAAAATGAGTGTTGGTGCTGCTGTGGAGAGTGTATCCTCCTCACCCTTGCCTCTCTTAGGCATGATAAATAAATCACACACCTGTACAGTGTTACTACACAACTTGTGACTGCAATCACTTTAAATTTTGTTAAAGTGACATACAATCCGATCCCTCCCTGCTTTGTACCAGCATTGAGGATCGGAATACACAGAAGACTGACAGAATTATTAGTAAAGTCAGCAATCACACTAGCAATCAGTCACAGGTTATACATTAGTATAATAAGCAATATGAGCACATAATCAACTACAGATACATTTCAGGTATGTAGGAGAAACATTACTGCATTACCTTATATAGGAGTTTAAACGTATTCAGTTGCACAGCGAAAGAAACAGCAGTAATAGTTTACAGACTCATATGCATCAGGCACTTATCCGACTATTCATACTTAAAGTTAGATAGAGACTTAGGGGGTAATTCAGAGTTGATCGCTACAGTATATTTGTTAGCAGTTGGACCAAACCATGTGCACTGCAGGGGGGGGGGGGGGGGGGGGGGCAGATATAACATGTGCAGAGAGAGTTACATTTGGGTGGGGTGTGTTTAAACTGAAATCTAAATTGCAGTGTAAAAATAAAGCAGCCAGTATTTACCCTGCACAGAAACAAAATAACCCACCCAAATCTAACTCTCTCTGCAAATGTTATATCCACCACACCTGCAGTGCGTTTTCGCACAGCAGCCGATCAGGTCTGAACTGCGCATGCGCCGAGGTGCACTGGTGCATACCAGACAGCCGATGGCCATCTCAGCCCAGCAATCGCATCTGCCTGATTGACAAGCAGAGGCGCTCGTTTGGTGAGAGGGGGCGGGCTGGCAGCGTTTGGCCGCCATTTTAGAGGCACGGTCTGGGCAACGCAGGCGTGCTCGGGCCAGTCGGGGGCGGGCTGTGGCGGCTGCGTGACATCATACGCAGCCGCTGCAACCCGACAGCAACGAGTAGCTCCCTGCCAGCACGCAGAAGCTGCGCAGGTATGGAGCTACTCGTCAAGTACAAAGGCATCGCAGCTGTGCAATGCTTTTGTACTTGTGCAGGGGAAGAGGGTCAGATATGCGGGGTGGACTAGACCTGTGCTGGGTGTACCCCCGCATGTCTGAGTAACTGATTGTAGCAGTGCACTACGATCAGGTCTGAATTAGGCCAATGGTTTTGCCCAACTGCTAACAAATCTGCTGCTGCGATCAACTCTGAATTACCCGCTTAGTGCTGTATCATCTGGCTCTGGAGAGTGGGATACAGGGAGACTTCACCTCGCTTCCAGGATCGATCAATACAGTAGTGAACGCTGAGTGCATCCAGACGCTATTATTGTACACAATCGCCCCGTTAACTTACAGTGAACACAGACACCCAAGTGAACGCACCAGCCACACAGCTGCTTATGCTGCGACTGGGTCCTTTTTGATACACAGCATCTCAGACGGAAGCGGGAACTCGGTTCATGGCGGGAAACTTGGAGGAAACTGGTCATGAACCGGGGGCAGGGGTGCCCAAGGCAGCGTCTTACTCCCCCCCACTGCTGACATCAAACCTATGGATCGCAGCCTCATACTACCCCCCCCCCCCCCCCCCGGTGCCTACGATCCTTGAGGCCTAGCGCTGGTGCACCCGAGGTGGCAGTCGTATCAGTGACTGTTCGGTAGTCTCCATCCCGAAACAGTGCGGCTGTGTCTCGCGTTTCCCCTACTAAGCGGAACCAATGCCTTACCTTCTCCCCGTGCTCCGGACACAGCCTGGTAACTTCTGCTGGACTTGGTAGTACATCCTACACAGATGGCCGACGAAACAGCACTGTACACGTGGGTATGCGTTGACGCGGCCCGGCGAGGAGTTGTTGGAGCGACTCTTTCCAAGGTACGTATAAGATGCTTTTTAGAAAGATCGCTCAAAAAACATAGTAAGACTATAAAAATAAAATATCTTCTGGCTGTTAAAAACCCGCAGCCCACTGACCATGGTCCATCTCCTGCCGCACCAAACAAAAAACTGATTTGCCTGAGTCAAGAGGTGGGGGTATAGGGACAGGCCCATTGCATGCTGGGAGGCCGAAAGCTTTGATAGTTTGGTGCCAATCCTCTGTCACTATCTCATATCCCAATGTTATCCTGTGGATAACCTGTGGACCTTGCCGGAGAAAATCTAATTCTGTATAACGGGGCATTATAAAGAGGAAGCACTGTTTGTAGAAAATCTAATTCTGTATAATGGGGCATTATGAAGAGGAAGCACTGTATGTACAAAATCTAATTCTGTATAACGGGGCATTATAAAGAGGAAGCACTGTATGTAGAAAATCTAATTCTGTATAACAGGGCATTATAAAGATGGAACACTGTATGTAGAAAATCTAATTCTGTATACCGGGGCATTATAAAGAGGGAGTATGTAGAAAATCTAATTCTGTATATTGGGGCATTATAAAGAGGGAGCACTATATGTAGAAAATCTAATGCTGTATAACGGGGCATTATAAAGAGGGAGCACGATATGTAGAAAATGTAATGCTGTATAACGGGGCATTATAAAGAGGGAGCACTATATGTAGAAAATCTAATGCTGTATAACGGGGCATTATAAAGAGAGCACTGCATGTAAATTTTGAGCAAAATCTTAACATGTAGCGCACATGTGCCACAGCCAGAATGTAGTTAACATCCAAATGCCTTAGCAATAACTTAATGGTATGAACAATTCTGCAGACTGCTGCTTTAACCACATGCGTTGCTAAAAATGTTCTGTTTCCTTAGGGGAATTTCATTGTGGCATATATAAACCAATATAAAAAGGCAGCTGAGATTCAAGGGGCTTTCTGAATACAGTATTAGAACACACTACATTAAAAGGTTACGGTTTCATAATAGACGACTCACAGTCATAATTTCATTGCTGTACCAATTTCTTTTTTTTTAAGGAAAGCATGAGGTTTTTATTTGCTGTTACGTACAAGTATCAAACATATAGTGGTTTATTTATCAAATACTATTTGCGGGATATTCCCCCAAAACACCAGTATTTAGGTGATAACTACAATTATTAAGGATCCCCTGAATATATGAAGGAAGGGACGCAGCAGACATTTCCGGTATTCTGACAGCAGCCGTGGCAAAGCTTTGGAGCTGCGAAGCTGTCAGATTTACCAGGCTCCGGAATACAAAGCATTCCGAAGCCTGGCCCCTGATAAGATAATGCCATCTCCAGATGGCATTGTCCTATAGTAGCCTCTGGGCTACTAATTCTCAGAATCACCAGCAATGGTTACAGCATGTGCGGTCTGCTAACCACACATGCACAGAACGGCTAAGACTACCAACATAGAAGGGAAATGATTGCTTTTGCAATAATTTCAAATATTTTTAACAGGTTGAACTCGATGGACAAATTGTTTTTTTTCAACCTTAAGGTGGGTACACACTGGAAAGATATATCTGCAGATCAATTGATCTGCAGATATATCTATGGACGGATCGGGCAGTGTGCTGTGCATACACACTGCCCGATCCGTCGGGGACTGACGTCATGAACTGGGCGGGTGTGTACACACGCCCACCCAGTTCAGCTGTCAATCACCGCCGGCTGCCGCAGCATGTGTACGGGCGGTCGTCCGACCGCCGTATATACACAGCAACGCGCCAATATATCGGTAGATATATTGGCCGTCGGCTGTGCTGCCGGGCCGACGCGATACGTCTGTGAACGACGGAGTTCACAGACGTATCGCCCATACACACTGACCGACGGACCCGCGATATATCGGCCGTGCAAGAGAACGGCCGATATATCGGCCAGTGTGTACGAGCCTTTAGAAACTATGTAACTATTTTCACATGGCAGAGATGGGCTCCTGTCCCTGCATATGATCTTTAGTACATTCGGGGGGCATGTGAATTTCTTATTACCGCAAATACAGTGGGCGATGCCTGGAGCGAGTGATCTGGCAGGTCCCGTACTCGACTAGTGTTGGGTGTCTTTTCAGAAAATGAATCTTAATCGCAACTAGGATGGCCAATCCTGGGATCGGAATTGACGGGATCCTGGGATTTAGGCTTAAAATTTCCGGGATTTAATTTCAGGATTAGATTTTTTTTTTATTTTTTTTTAATGCCGGGCAGCTTTGAGTGTCCTCAGGAGGCTCAGACACTGCCCAGCTCCCTTCTCCCATCTCCCCCTGCCCCCAACTGTACGCACTGCGCAGCTGAACGTGAAGTCGCAGTCTGACACCAGCCGCCTGCGCTGCCCGGACTGCAACTAGCCACCCACCGCCTGCAGGAAGTAAACCTTCCCGTACTCCCAGAGGATGGTGAGTAGTCTGTGGGCTGGGAGGATCTGGAAAGGGGGGTGGATTTGGCACTGAAGATTTAAATTTTAAAATCTTCAACCCAATCCTGGGTATCCCGGGAATCCTGGAATTGATCATTTTTTAATCCCGATACCCAGGATTGGCCTCCCTATTCGCAACACAATGCCTCTAGAATGCATTAGAACAGGGGTGTCAAACTCAAATTCATCGGGGGCCGCATCAGCAGTTTGGTCCCCATCAAAGGGCCGGTTGTATCTGTAGGTCTATGTGTCCACTCTTTATTATCATAAATTAATGTCACTGCATTCAATTATTACTGTTTTTTGTAATAATGTAAGTAATAACTAGCTCTGAAAGCAGAAACATAGTCAGAATAATGACAAGTAGATATTCAAATGTACAATTATTGTACAATGTATTGAAAAATGTTTTTTGGTAACAAACATTAATTTTTTTTTAAACATACAAATATTGCCAAACACTGTTTATTAAACATATGGAAAACACAAGGCCATGTGCCCCCTTTTATAGTGCCCAGCCATCTGCCCCCTTTTATAGTGCCCAGCCATCTGCCCCCTTTTATAGTGCCCAGCCATCTGCCCCCTTTTATAGTGCCCAGCCATCTGCCCCCTCCATTTACTTTACTTACCTTTTACTTCTTTCTTTCTTTTACTTCTTTCTTCTTGCTCCTCTCCGCGGCGTCCGCGCGCTCCTCTGATCCCTGGAGATGTCGGGCGGACGTCACGTGATGACGTCACGTCCGACACCCAGGGAGCAGTGCGGGGCAGGAAGAAGTCGGGCCAGGTCCCGGAAGGTAAGTAAATTTTTTTTTTTTTTTTTTTTAACTTGAGCCATTTTTAAAATGAATTTACTCCGTGCAGGCACGGAGTAAATTCATTGAAAAAAAAAAAGGGGAGGCTGCAAGGCTGGCGGCGGCACCGCGGGCCATCAGACGAGGTCTGGCGGGCCGGATTTGGCCCGCGGGCCTTGTGTTTGACACCCCTGCATTAGAAGACTGTGCTGATTAATTTGGTATGCAACACTTGTATATTGTGTTTGTGAAAAAAAATATGGAGCACAGCGGAACTTGCATTGGAAAAAAAGCTGCCGCATTGTAGCATTTCAAGTACAGATTCAGTCGCACACATACTGTATACAGAAGTGTCGCATATCACATTACTCAGCGCAGTCTCCTGGTGCGTTATAGTCACATCACGTTGCAATTGAGATGTATTTTTGGCAAATAGACGCCCAACACCATCAGTCTTGCAGGACCTGGCATGCAAAGAAGGAGTGTTTAGGGCAACTGCAGCAAAGATGTATGAGGACACATCTGTAGCCGTGATAAGAAATTCTAATTATCGGTTCTAAAACCCATAATCTCTCTCTTGCTCTGTATATATATTTTAAACATGATATTTAAAGTACTGATGCATGTTAATACTAAATGTTCTTTAAGGATACCTGTCGAATTAGAACACTTTTAGTAATAAAATAGGGTGGAGACCCCATAAACACTAAGTTCAAGCACTGTAGAACAGTTGTGCTGTTTCAAGGCTCAGGTTTAAGTTTGCAGTTACACTTCTGTAACCATCCTCTAAATCTATTGTCCTATTCAGTTTACACTGTTTCCATACGGTTCTCATGACAACATTTTAAATGGGAATCTGACCACTAACACATACACAGCAATCAAGAAATAACCCCCAGAAGCCCTGATGTCCTTATATCTTAGTGCACAGAACACAATCCATGTAACATATATCTGTGTTTTCTTTATAAAAACCTATAGGAGTAAATATTCCGCAAAAAACGAAAAACCGGAAAAGGGTGTGTGGCCTCTGTAAAAGGGGGCGTGGCTTTGCAGCAATGCTGCGACCGCTTGCCACAGTGCGGGCACGGCCAGCACTCTGTGAGCAACTGGCATGCCCCCAGTCCCTCGTCTTCTGTGAAGAAATGCCGTGCGCATGCACACAGAAGTCTATTCACTGCTGCTCTGCTAAGAGCGTAGTGACAGGAGACCTCCCAACCGTGAACCCTTCCCCCCCACAAACACCACCACGGGACACTGAGGCCCGCAGGGGGGACATTGGGTAAGGTCCTTAAAAAATGGGACTGTCCCGCAAAAATCGGGACAGTTGGGAGGTATAGGAGTATATGAATGCAGGAATGCTGGTATATAAAAGGCTCCAACCTTTGTGAAAATTACGAGTTTGCAGCGATTTGCAGATTGCATGCAATATGCTATAGGGTAAAAGTTTCCTAAAAATCATCAGAACCCGGACATTTTTAAAAATGTGTCGCCAAAAGCTGCCCATCTCAATTTTAAATAAGGAGTCACTGGATGTAACAAGTGACCATGACTCACCAAAAACATGCCGGAAAAATACACCTAAATACAGAAGTGGTTGTGACAGACGTGATGGCTGTAAAATCATTTAAAAGAAGAAAAAAAAAGAAAATGAATACCAGCACTAGGCTTTGATAGGTTGGGTGTGCTGGGACCAGCACAAAGTAGAGGAGCACACAGCATGGGGTCCCCCCGCTATAATGTCCTGCAGTCCCCGTCTGTTCAGAAGCAAATTCCCCAGAGAAATCGGGCCAGCAATTAGTTCAGCAGTTTGTACACACTGACAGCCTCAGAACCTATCATTCACAGCGTGGCTGGTCAGAGACCATGGGGTTTATTTACTAAGATTCGTAATTTTCAGAATCATGTTCAAGTTCAATCACGACTGACATCGACAGTGTAAAACTGCAACTTTTTGAATTGATTACGATGGATTTACTAAGCTGTCGTATTCGGGTTTTTCTTTTCTTCCGATGTCGATGTCATTCGTGGTTTTTTACCTATTTTTACGGCAGTGATTAGCAAAACACTGCCGACTTTTTTTACAATCAATCTCGGCCGGATCTGTGTGATCCGTGCTGGGGTTTATTTATTTTTATTTTTTTAATTAAACACTGTAAAATAATAAAAAAAAATGCGTGGGGTCCCCCCTCCTAAGCATAACCAGCCTCGGGCTCTTTGAGCCGATCCTGGTTGCAAAAATATGGGGGAAAAAATGACAGGGGTTCCCCCATATTTAAGCAACCAGCATCGGGCTCTGCGCCTGGTCCTGGTCCCAAAAATACGGGGGACAAAAAGAGTAGGGGTCCCCCGTATTTTTAAAACCAGCACCGGGCTCCACTAGCTGGACAGATAATGCCACAGCCGGGGGTCACTTTTATATAGTGCCCTGCGGCCGTGGCATCAAAAATCCAACTAGTCACCCCTGGCCGGGGTACCCTGGGGGAGTGGGGACCCCTTCAATCAAGGGGTCCCCCCCCCCAGCCACCCAAGGGCCAGGGGTGAAGCCCGAGGCTGTCCCCCCCCATCCAATGGGCTGCGGATGGGGAGGCTGATAGCCTTTGTTGTAAAAGAAAAGATATTGGCCCTCATTCCGAGTTGATCGGTCGCAAGGCGAATTTAGCAGAGTTACACACGCTAAGCCGCCGCCTACTGGGAGTGAATCTTAGCTTCTTAAAATTGCGACCGATGTATTCGCAATAATGCGATTACTAACTACTTAGCAGTTTCAGAGTAGCTCCAGACTTACTCTGCCTGTGCGATCATTTCAGTGCTTGTCGTTCCTGGTTGACGTCACAAACACACCCAGCGTTCGCCCAGGCACTCCCACCGTTTCTCCGGCCACTCCTGCGTTTTTTCCGGAAACGGTAGCGTTTTCAGCCACACGCCCCTGAAACGCCGTGTTTCCGCCCAGTAACACCCATTTCCTGTCAATCACATTACGATCGCCGGAGCGAAGAAAAAGCCGTGAGTAAAAATACTTTCTTCATAGTAAAGTTACTTGGCGCAGTCGCAGTGCGAACATTGCGCATGCGTACTAGGCGGATTTTCACTGCGATGCGATGGAAAATACCGAGCGAACAACTCGGAATGAGGGCCATTGTTTTTAGTAGCAGTACTACAAGGCCCAGCAAGCCTCCCCCGCATGCTGGTACTTGGAGAACCACAAGTACCAGCATGCGACGGAAAAACGGGCCCGCTGGTACCTGTAGTACTACTACTAAAAAAATACCCAAAAAAAGACAAGACACACACACCGTGAAAGTATAATTTTATTACATACATACACACATACATACATACTTACCTTAAGTTCCCACGCAGGTCGGTCCTCTTCTCCAGTAGAATCCAAGGGGTACCTGTTGAAGAAATTATACTCACGAGATCCAGGGGTCCAGGCTCCTCGGGAAATCCAGGGGTAATCCACGTACTTGCATAAAATAAGAAAACGGAAAGCCGAGCCACGAACTGAAAGGGGCCCCATGTTTTCACATGGGACTCCTTTCCACGAATGCCAGAAACCCACTCTGACTGATGTCTAAGTGGGTTTCTTCAGCCAATCAGGGAGTGCCACGTTGTAGCACTCTCCTGATCAGCTGTGTATCTGGAACACTGCTGATTCTCCAGACACTAGAGTACACTACTACACTCTCCAGGGAACACTATTCCAGAAGACAGATACCCTCCTAACAGAATGGCATCTCAATTTTGAAAACAGACTTTATATTGGACGATCCAGCAAGGGAAGTGGGACAGCCCCTACCCACAGTTGCAAAGGACCCTGATTCGCGTTCATAAAGGAACCTGCCAGAACATTGCTATACCAGATCTGAACAGACATCTATCCAGTCAGCACTCAAACACAGAGGGGGTTATTCAATTTGGCCCGAAGCTGGCGGGTGATAAGTATCGCCGCCGGGGGCTATTTAATTGGCACCGATAAGCCGGCGTGTGCCGCGGCTTATCCGGGGTTTTGCTTCGATAACAGCCCCGTTTTCATAAGAAAACATACAGGTTTCACTGAACCTGTGTGTTTACGTATGAAAAAGCAGGTTTTACCGGCCGAGCTAATTAAATTGCCCGACCGCAGCACCCGAAGAAACATCGGGGGGTTTTACTCCCGATGTCTCTTCGGGCCAAATTGAATATCCCTAAGAGACTTGCAAATTAACTAAAGGCCAATACACACTAGACGAGAAAATTAAAGATATCGCTCAGCAGGGCCACTCTGAGCGAGATCTTTTACAATCTCTTCTAGTGTGTACGCTCAATATCGTTAACAATGCACATCAGCAAGTGTGTATGCAATTGCCGATGCCGGCACCCCGCTGGGTCACTGACGCTCCCAATATCGGCATTGGTGGGGACTCATCTAGTGTGTATAGGCCCTGCCTGTAAGAAGACGCAGGAGAGGAGATCTGCGCTCCCGCTGTCCGGCCGAATACAGTGCAATGCTCAACCAATATGTCATCAACAAGAACGAAAGTGAGAAATCAGATCATGTCTACCGGTAAGGAGCAGCTCTATTCTCCACTATTATGGTAACATGCCCCTATCCAGTGAAGTGACTCGTTGCTGAGAAAATAGACTTCCTGTGTCAGAGATTTACGGCGCACGTGCAGATCTGGCCCAGCGATGCTGAATGCAGTGTGGCTGCGAGCGTCAGGTGAGTGAGAGTCTTGAGCCGCTTGGGGGCATGCAGGGGAGTGTTGAAGAAAACATAATCATGTCCCTCGTGTTTTCTGTGCATAAAGGGCCCCATACACTTATGCGACCACATGTCGCGGGCGATCACCCCGGCAGCCTCCCGGGGGGCAGTATCGCCCAAGATACATTGTATGCTGTCCTTTTGCATACACTGTATCTTGGGTGATCCCAGCCATGCCCCCAGGTCGGACCTGATTGAATGTGCAGCACATTCAAACTGGAAGATCCTATCCGATGCTCACGGGAACGCGCATTGGATTGGATCGAAACCAAAATGCCCGATTTCATCTGATATATCGGGCCGAATGCCCGAAATCGGGCATTATCGCTCTAGTGTATGGAGCCCTTAACAAAGCCAGTTGGTTACTCAGATGTCCTATGGAGGCCCAATGTTCCCGCAGGGGATCCCATGGTGTGTCTTCAGATGGAGCCAGCAGTGGAGGTGACGTCACATTCTGCAATAACATAAATACTCAGATCTACCGCATTCAAAGTCACAGCACCGATCCTATCTGTATACATTTCTGATTCAGCTGAACCGGCTCTCCCACCAGCATCTAGAACTGACAGCATATGCTTCAGCACTCCACTGACAGGACTACAACGAGCATTACTAGCAAATACAACTGGATGCCATTGTTTGGGACTTTACTACAGAACTTTGTTTGAGCATGAAGATTTGGTTTATTCTGCTAAAAAATATAGGAAGAAAATGTATTTCCGGCATCCTCTTTGCTAGTTCACCCTAAACACAACACAGACACACGTGTACACCCCTGGTGCAGTACTGCAGCACCCTCTGAGGGGCAGATGTATTAACCCAGAGAAGGCATAAGGAAGTGATAAACCAATGATATGTGCAAGGTGATAAAGGAACCAGCTAATCAGCTCCAATACGTAAATTAACAGTTAGGATCTGATTGGCTGGTTCCTTTATCACCTTGCACATATCACTGGTTTATCACTTCCTTATGCCTTCTCCAGGTTAATACATCTGTCCCCATGTTATTAGTTGCAATGCTGTGCTACATGCCACTAGGTGTCTCCTTTCTGTAGGACTATGGGCTTTATAGAATATCATTAAATGTGCATTATCTATAACTGACAAATGGTTTTAGTGTATTCAGCTCAGTGTTTTGTTAACAAAACTTTATCATCTTATTTTACAGCTGAACATACTTTTCGGTTTACTAAAACTCTGCTACTGCTGCATTCCTTAATTGCTAATTAACAGAAGATGCATGATTTTAGCTGCAAAGTTTTTTTCAGACATGAAACTATCCATTTTATGAAACAATTCAATATCCCCTCCAACCCTGTACACTATGCAGCTTCCAGCTATGTGTCACAGAAGGAAATTGATGCTTATCAATCACTGATGTTCCCGATTCGATGGAAATAATTTCCCCATCTAATTATGGGTATTTGATGGTTGCCCGTAATCGGATGCTGCTTTGAAATGCACATCTGATGGCTGACAGCTTCTACGCAGCTGTTGACAACCAGAAGTGATGTCCGCAGCTCAGCTAATGTGCACATGCGCAAAACTATGAATGCTTCTGCGCATGCATACAGTGTAACCAACAATGGTTATAACATCGGACGGTTTCAATGTGATGGCTTGTAGCCATGGCATCGCTTGACTTGATGTCGGAAGCCAGGCAACCATACAATCCCTCTGGTGGCATGTTGTGCACAGTGCTATTAATTTTACCTGGCGATTCCGGACATCACTCTGGGTGACAATGGCTGCACCCCATGGGTGTAGCTTATAAGGTGCAGGAACACCCCCCCCCCCATGTGACTTTCATTTTACTACAGTAATCAGTAGAAGAAAATGAACTACTTTATACCCTTGCATTCTTATTCCTGCTCCTTATTCCTCTTCCTCAATCCTTTCCCTCTTACATGTTCCTTTTACCATTTACTCTTACCTGTTTATTTCTATTACCCTTACCTGTTCTTTACCTTTTACTTGTATTTCTGTTTTACGTTTCAGCTCTTCCTTATTCTCTTCAGTTTTATCTAGATCTTACTAGTTCCTTATTTATTTTTTATGTTACCTATTTCTTATGCCTTTACTTCTGTTTCTTTATTACTTGTACACTGTAGTCACTTAATGAGAAAGGGCCTCATCACTTAAGCTCCAATATTTATGTATTAAATAGACAATGGATAAATAAATGGTAATAATATTTTTCTCTCCGTATAAATTATATCAAAGGCATGTGTTCTAGCATATTACTGCTCTGTGATAATGTTGCGTAGACATGCGCTAAGTGTGAGCCTCATCCAGATGCGGTCGCAAAGTAGCTGAAGGACGCAAGTCAATCGATGTTTCTGTACTGTGCATGCATCTGAGCCACGGCGTACAAGTGCAGCGATTGACTTGCGATGGCGGTCGCAATGAGGGATTAGTCGAAAAGTGAGTGACAGGCAGACAGTGTTTGGGGGTGATAACGGAGAGTGGTCACGGCAAACGTAGGCATGTCATGGCCGTTAATACGGCATTATCTGGGCCTGCATGATCTCACTTGCTACTCTGCATCCCAGGAAAGCTGCTCAGTTTGAGCGTCTTCAGAGCACTCAGAATCTGCGTGATAACTAGATATGAACGATGGTACCGATGTATCAGCATTTGTACGCCATTGGACGGAAATGGTCGGCGTCCCTGTGCTCAGGTAAGCTTCTGCCCATATTAGCATACAGACGCAATTACGGATGGCAAAAATAAGATTTTACTTACCGGTAAATCTATTTCTCGTAGTCCGTAGTGGATGCTGGGGACTCCGTAAGGACCATGAGGAATAGACGTACTCCGCAGGAGACATGGGCACTTTAAGAAAGAATTTGGATTCTGGTGTGCTCTGGCTCCTCCCTCTATGTCCCTCCTCCAGACCTCAGTTAGAGAAACTGTGCCCGGAAGAGCTGACAGTACAAGGAAAGGATTTTGGGAATCCAGGGTAAGACTCATACCAGCCTCACCAATCACACCGTATAACTTGTGATAACTTTACCCAGTTAACAGTATGAACAACAACAGAGCATCAGATCAACCCTGATGCAACTATACATAACCCTTATTTAAGCAATAACTATATACAAGCATTGCAGAAGAAGTCCGCACTTGGGACAGGCGCCCAGCATCCACTACGGACTACGAGAAATAGATTTACCGGTAAGTAAAATCTTATTTTCTCTAACGTCCTAGTGGATGCTGGGGACTCCGTAAGGACCATGGGGATTATACCAAAGCTCCCAAACGGGCGGGAGAGTGCGGATGACTCTGCAGCACCGAATGAGCAAACACAAGGTCCTCCTCAGCCAGGGTATCAAACTTGTAGAACTTTGCAAAGGTGTTTGAACCCGACCAAGTAGCCGCTCGGCAAAGCTGTAATGCCGAGACCCCTCGGGCAGCCGTCCAAGAAGAGCCCACCTTCCTTGTGGAATGGGCCTTAACTGATTTAGGCAGCGGCAACCCAGCCGCAGAATGAGCCTGCTGAATCGTGTTACAGATCCAGCGAGCAATAGTTTGCTTTGAAGCAGGCGCCCCAAGCTTGTTGGAAGAATACAGGATAAACAAAGATTCTGTTTTCCTGACCTTAGCCGTTCTGGCTACATAAACCTTCAAAGCCCTGACCACATCCAGTGACTCGGAATCCTCCAAGTCAGTAGTAGCCACAGTCACCACGATAGGTTGGTTTATATGAAACCACTTTCGGCAGAAATTGTGGGTGGGTCCGCAATTCTGCTCTATCCGCATGGAAAACCAGATAAGGGCTTTTATGTGACAAAGCCGCCAATTCTGACACACGCCTAGCCGAAGCCAAGGCTAATAGCATGACCACCTTCCACCATATTTCAATTCCACGGTCTTAAGTGGCTCAAACCAGTGGGATTTCAGGAAATCCAACACGTTAAGATCCCAAGGTGCCACTGGAGGCACAAAAGGGGGCTGAATATACAGCACTCCCTTTACAAACGTCTGAACTTCAGGCAGAGAAGCCAGTTCTTTTTGAAAGAAAATGGATAAGGCCGAAATCTGAACCTTAATGGAACCCAATTTAAGGCCCAAAGTCACTCCCGCCTGTAGGAAGTGAAGGAAACGGCCCAGCTGGAATTCCTCCGTAGGGGCATTCCTGGCCTCACACCAAGCCACATATTTTCACCATATACGGTGATAATGTTGAGCCATCACATCCTTCCTAGCCTTTATCAGCATAGGAATAATTTCATCCGGAATGCCTTTTTCAGCTAGGATCCGGCGTTCAACCGCCATGCCGTCAAACGCAGCCGCGGTAAGTCTTGGAACAGACAGGGCCCCTGCTGTAACAGGTCCTGTCTGAGAGGCAGAGGCCATGGGTCCTCTGAGATCATTTCTTGTAGTTCTGGGTACCAAGTTCTTCTTGGCCATTCCGGAACAATGAGTATTGTTCTCACTCCTCTTTTTCTTATGATTCTCAGCACCTTGGGTATGAGAGGAAGAGGAGGAAATACATAGACCGACTGGAACACCCACGGTGTCACCAGTGCGTCCACTGCTATCGCCTGAGGGTCTCTTGACCTGGCGCAATATCTCTGTAGCTTTTTGTTGAGGTGGGATGCCATCATGTCCACCTGTGGCAGTTCCCACCTACTTGCAATCTGCGTGAAGACTTCTTGATGAAGTCCCCACTCTCCCGGGTGGAGGTCGTGCCTGCTGAGGAAGTCTGCTTCCCAGTTGTCCACTCCCGGAATGAACACTGCTGACAGTGCGCTTACGTGATTCTCCGCCCAGCAAAGAATTCTGGTGGCTTCTACCATCGCCACCCTGCTCCGTGTGCCGCCTTGGCGGTTTACATGAGCCACTGCGGTGATGTTGTCTGACTGAATCAGAACCGGTTGGTCGCGAAGCAGGGACTCCGCTTGACGTAGGGCGTTGTATATGGCCCTTAGTTCCAGGATGTTGATGTGAAGGCAAGTCTCCTGACTTGACCACAGCCCTTGGAAATTTCTTCCCTGTGTGACTGCCCCCCACCCTCGGAGGCTTGCATCCGTGGTCACCAGGACCCAGTCCTGAATGCCGAATCTGCGACCCTCGAGAAGGTGAGCACTCTGCAGCCACCACAGGAGAGACACCCTGGCCCTGGGGGATACGGTGATCAACCGATGCATCTGAAGATGCGATCCGGACCACTTGTCCAACAGATCCCATTGAAAAGTCCTCGCATGGAACCTGCCGAAGGGAATGGCCTCGTATGATGCCACCATCTTTCCCAGGACTCGCGTGCAGTGATGCACCGACACCTGTTTTGGTTTTAATAGGTCTCTGATCAGTGTCATGAGCTCCCGAGCCTTCTCCATCGGGAGATAAACCCTCTTCTGGTCTGTGTCCAGAATCATGCCCAGGAAAGGCAGACGAGTCGTAGGAATCAACTGCGACTTTGGAATATTTAGAATCCAGCCGTGCTGTTGTAACACTTCCCGAGAGCGTGCTACGCTGATCAGCAACTGCTCTCTGGACCTCGCCTTTATGAGGAGATCGTCCAAGTATGGGATAATTGTGACCCTTTGCTTCCGCAGGAGCACCATCATTTCCGCCATTACCTTGGTAAATATTCTCGGTGCCGTGGAGAGACCAAACGGCAACGTCTGAAATTGGTAATGACAATCCTGTACCACAAATCTGAGGTACGCCTGATGAGGTGGATAAATGGGGACATGAAGGTATGCATCCTTTATGTCCAGAGACACCATAAAATCCCCCCCTTCCAGGCTTGCGATGACCGCTCTGAGCGATTCCATCTTGAACTTGAACCTTTTCAGGTATATGTTCAGGGATTTTAGATTCAATATGGGTCTGACCGAACCGTCCGGTTTCGGTACCACAAACATGGTCGACTAATAACCCTTTCCTTGTTGAAGGAGGGGAACCTTGACCACCACCTGCTGAAGATACAATTTGTGAATTGCAGCTAACACTATTTCCCTCTCTAAGGGGGAAGCTGGCAGGGCCGATTTGAGGTATCGGTGAGGGGGCATCTCTTCGAATTCCAGCTAGTATCCCTGAGACACAATCTCTATCGCCCAGGGATCCACCTGGGAGTGAACCCACTTGTGGCTGAAATTTCGGAGACGCGCCCCCACCGGGCCTAGCTCCGCCTGTGGAGCCCCAGCGTCATGCGGTGGATTTAGTGGAAGCCGGGGAGGACTTCTGTTCCTGGGAACTAGCTGTGTTGTGCAGCTTCCTTCCTCTGCCCCTGCCTCTGGCAAGAAAGGACGGACCTCGGACTTTCTTGCCTTTTTGTGATCGAAAGGACTGCATTTGGTAATACGGTGCTTTCTTAGGTTGTGAGGGAACATATGGCAAAAAATTTGACTTTCCAGCAGTAGCTGTGGAGACCAGGTCCGAGAGACCCTCCCCAAACAATTCCTCACCCTTGTAAGGTAAAACCTCCATGTGCCTTTTTAAATCGGCATCACCTGTCCATTGCCGAGTCCACAGGACCCTTCTGGCATAAATGACATTGCATTTATTCTAGAGCCCAGTAGGCTAATGTCTCTTTGAGCATCTCTCATATATAGGACTGCGTCTTTTATATGCCCCAGGGTCATTAATATAGTATCCTTGTCTAAGGTATCAAGTTCCTCAGATAAGGTATCCGTCCATGCTGCTACAGCACTACACACCCAAGCCGACGCAATTGCCGGCCTTAGTAAGGTACCTGAATGTGTATAAATGGACTTCTGGGTACCCTCTTGCTTTCTATCCGCAGCATCTTTTAGGGTGGCCGTATCCTGTGACGGCAGGGCTACCCTCTTGGATAAGCGTGTCAAAGCTTTGTCCACCCTAGGGGAGGATTCCCAGCGTAACCTGTCCGTTGGCGGGAAAGGATACGCCATAAGCATCCGTTTGGAAATCTGCCGTTTTTTATCTGGAGATTCCCAAGCCTTTTCACATAACTCATTTAGCTCGTGTGAAGGGGGAAAGGTCACCACCTGCCTTTTTTCCCCATACATATGAACCCTCTTGTCAGGGACTGGGGTTTCCTCTGTGATGTGCAACACATCCTTAATTGCTATAATCATGTAATGGATGGATTTAGCCAATTTAGGCTGTAACTTTGCATCATCGTAATCGACACTGGAGTCAGAATCCATGTCGGTATCTGTGTCAACAATTTGGGATAGTGGGCGCTTCTGAGACCCTGACGGCCTCTGCGACATAGGATCAGGCATGGGCTGAGACCCCGACTGTCTTAAGGTTTCAGCGTTATCCAACCTTTTATGCAAGGAATTCACATTATCATTTAAAACCTTCCACATATCCATCCAATCAGGTGTCGGCGCCGTCGGCGGAGACACCACATTCATTTGCTCCAGCTCTGTTTCCACATAGCCTTCCTCGTCAAACATGTCGACACAAGCGTACCGACACACCACACACACACACACACACACACACACACACACACACACACACACACACACACACGGAATGCTCTTTTTGAAGACAGTTCCCCCACAAGGCCCTTTGGAGAGACAGAGAGAGAGTATGCCAGCACACACCTCAGCGCTATATAACCCAGGAATCACACAGTACCTTAGTGTTAACCCAGTAGCCGCTGTAATAATGATTTTTGCTCCTAATTATGTGCCCCCCCTCTCTTTTTTACCCTCTTCTACCGTGTATCTGCAGGGGAGAGCCTGGGGAGCTTCCTCTCAGTGGAGCTGTGGAGAAAAAATGGCGCTGGGGAGTGCTGAGGAAGAAGCCTCGCCCCCTCAGCGGCAGGCTTCTGTCCCGCGTTTCTGTACAAAATTATGGCGGGGGCTCATACATATATACAGTGCCCAACTGTATATATGTCCAACTTTTGCCAAGAGGTCCTAATTGCTGCCCAGGGCGCCCCCCGATGCGCCCTGCACCCTACAGTGACCGGAGTATGTGGGTGTATGTGGGAGCAATGGCGCACAGCTGCAGTGCTGTGCGCTACCTCAGTGAAGACTGGAGTCTTCTGCCGCCGATTTCGAAGTCTTCTTGCTTCTTATGCTCACCCGGCTTCTGTCTTCCGGCTCTGCGAGGGGGACGGCGGCGCGGCTCCGGGATCGGACGACGAGGGTGAGATCCTGTGTACGATCCCTCTGGAGCTAATGGTGTCCAGTAGCCTAAGAAGCAGGACCTATCTTCAGAGAGTAGGGCTGCTTCTCTCCCCTCAGTCCCACGATGCAGGGAGTCTGTTGCCAGCAGAGCTCCCTGAAAATAAAAAACCTAACAAAATACTTTCTTACAGCAAGCTCAGTAGAGCTCACTGAACAGCACCCAGCTCGTCCGGGCACAGATTCAAACTGGAGGAGGGACATAGAGGGAGGAGCCAGAGCACACCAGAATACAAATTCTTTCTTAAAGTGCCCATGTCTCCTGCGGAGCCCGTCTATTCCCCATGGTCCTTACGGAGTCCCCAGCATCCACTAGGACGTTAGAGAAAAATAGCAACAGCAATTGCATGAACAAGCACGTCTGAATGAGGCTCACTGTAAGGAGCACTGCAACTACATTTGATAAAGGAGGCAATGTGGAAAACCCCAATTACATTAAAATGTAATTTAGGACACTTTGCGCATTATGCTAAATCCTTATATGGAAAACCCAAAGAACAAAGCAATTCAGATTGTAGATCTCACACCTGTGACAGCATATCATCCAGGATATGAACAAGGAAAAAGCTAAATTATAAAATGTTTCCTTAAACTGTAGATGGATGCGTCTTCCAGCTCCAAGATTTGCATAATTTTTATTAGCTGTAATCTTTGAGAATTCAGTGGAAAGGTTCAACTTTTTTTCATTATTCTAATGACATTACAGCAACCATTCCAAGCATCTAACACAAACATTTAAGACACAAATAGCAATCGTTAGGCCTAATTCATAATTTGCTCATCTTTAAGCAACTTCATAGAGTATAGGATGGATCAGTAGTACTGGTAGAGATCTGTATACCAATAGTAATCCTAGGGGGTAATTCAGCCCTGATCGCTAGGGTCGCTGCCTACGGGGGAGGGTGTCAGAATCCCTCCCTCCAAACGCCTTTCCCGGACACACCTACAAAACGGTCAGTTGCCACCCACAAACGGACTCTTCCTGTCAGTCACCTTGTGATCCCCCGTGCGGTCGCTTTTTTTCGCACCAACCCTACCAGAAATACATTTATTATAACCAATAATAAACTTTTATACTGTTATCCAATGTTAGTTTAGTTTTCTTGGGGGTGGGGGGGAGGGGGTGTAAGGACAGATTTACCCATTTTCCAAATTTCACTTTCGCCAACGATTTTTGTAGTAATCACGTTTTCACGAATTTGCAACTGAATAGGGTGAATCGATGGAGCATGCATACCCGTGAAAAGTCCGTTTTTGCGGCAAAAATAGCAAAACCGGGAATCACTGCAAATAACCACAATTTTGCGGCTAATTGATTTCAGCCCTATAAGTCACTTGGCTGGTTGATAGTGGTGGGAGAAGGTCTTTATCATTATTCCAGTATAAATGCCTTAGTATGTTCAGACCTGGTGACTGAGGAGTCTAAAACATGAATAACATCTGTGTCACTTTCGTGAAACTATTGGGCTACCATACATGACCTGTGAAAGTGGATGGCACCCATACCTCATATCCTGCCACATGAGCTGAAAATGTGAAAATGATTACTCAAGTATCATTAATTAGCAACTAGCATTGCCATTTTCTCCTAAGGGAATGAAAACACCTAATGTCAGAAAAAGTTCCCCGAAATAGTAAAGGAACAAGCACTCAAGGAATTAAGGGGGACATTGACTAAACAGTGATAAGAGCGGAGAAGTGAGCCAGTGGAGAAGTGGCCCCATCAACCAATCAGCAGCTCTGTAAAATTTTATAGTATGCAAATTATAGATGTTACTTCAGTGCTGATTGGTTGCCATGGGCAACTTCTCCACTGGCTCACTTCTCTGCTCTTATCACTGCTTAGTAAATGTCCCCCTTAGTTTACAATGTCAACAGTTATGATGTCGATATTGTTAAAATGTCGACAGACATGTCAACATTGCCAAAATGTTATTAGGGTAAAACTGTGGGATGGATGGGTTACGGTTAGGCTTCATGGGGAGGTTAGGGTTCGGGATATGGGAAGAATATGTACCGGAATGCTGTGGGATCAGAGGTCTGTGGTTCACATCGCCACAAGGACACGGAAGCCGCTGTAGCAGTCAGGAGCAGGTATGTGACTGCTGGCCACCAGGAATGATATGCTGTTACTCTAAGATGTTGATATTACATCAGTCAATACATTATCAACGTCAACATGACTGACAACATATCATACCACACTCATGCACTTACCTGTTGGTTTTGCCTTTTAAAATCGCTGCTACTTTATGGGAAAAATCGCAGGAAACCAACCCATGTCTGCAACTCGCAGGCTATTATGCTTAAAGTGACTAAACTTTCGCAGTAAACAACGAAACAAAGAAAAGACATCCATAGTATTTCTGTGGGATTATACTACTGCATGAAAGACGGAGAGTTGCCTTGCTTTTATAAGTGAAATCAACACAGGTCATTTTGTGTATATGTGGCACTGATGTACTCATTGCCTGACTGCCAGTCCCCTATTTACATTCTCTATACATAATAGTACGTTTAATGAGGGAGCTATTAGAAAGTCCACTCACAAATAGCCATGTGCCCACCAATTTCATTAATACTGTACACAGAAAATGATTGTGCGTTATCTGCTGATTAGTGGATAAAATTATTTGCGACATATAGTACAAAAAACAGCTAAGGAAATGTAAAAATAAACTGGGCTGGTAAAACAGGGCAGGCGTTTTTATTAAACTGCCTTCTAAATATATAGCATTCGCATGGTTTGTTTCTCTTAGGTGTTGATGCCCTTGTCAGAGTTTACTACTCTATGCCAAATATGAGTGTGAACACTTCTAATTAGCTGTCAGTATTCAAAAGATAATTGAGTAGTACAGGTTGAGTATCCCTTATCTAAAATGCTTGGGGCCAGAAGTATTTTGGATATCAGATTTTTCCGTATTTTGGAATAACTGCATACCATAATGAGATATGGTGATGGGACCAGTAGCGGATCTTGCCACGGGCAAGCAGGACTTTTGCCCGGGGCACCGCCTTCCGGAGGGCGGATGGCGCCGCACCATGGCAAGATCCGCTGCTGCTGTGGTGCCCCCCGCTGCCCGCTGTCCGTTGTGAAGGGAAACTAGACGCTACGCGTCTAATTTCCCTTCCTGAAGAGGACCTTCACTGTAATGATGTGCGGTGCGCATTGATGTCATTGCGCATCGCACAGCAAAGGTCCTCTCCATGAGGGGAACTAGACGCTTAGAGGACCTTTGCTGTGCGGTGCCCGATGACGTCATTGCGCACCGCACATCCTACAACAGTACAGGGGGCGTAACTGACCACGCCCCCTGTATGAAGCCACGCCTCCTAATGCCGCCCGGGGCGCCAGAAGCCCCGGAACCGGCCCTGGATGGGACCTAAGTCTAAGCACAGAATGCATTTATGTTTCATATACATCTTATACAGAGCCTAGAGGCAATTTTAGCCAATATTTTTTATAAAGTTTTTTTTAGAACTTTGTGCAGTAAACAAAGTTTACACACAGCCTGAAGGTCATTTAATACAATATTTTTAATAAATTTGTGTATTAAACAAAGTTTGTGTACATCAAGCCATCAGAAAACAAAAAAGTTTGACTATTTCACTCTCACTCAAAAAATTCTGTATTTCAAAATATTCCAAATTTAGGAATATTTGGATATGGGATACTCACCCTGTAACAACAACTAGAGGGGGCGTGGCCTAGCGGGCAAGCAGGACGGACATGTCTGAGGGGGGCTCCGGGCCATTCTTTATTTAAAGTTTTATTTAGCCCCTTCTCAGCCTACGCTAGACTCCCTCCACACCCTATATATTACCCTCATCCTGCCTGGCCCCAGTGTGCATGGTATCGGAGCTGGGGGGGCCTCCAGCCTGCATATTCCATTGCAGCCGGGAGCTGAATTCCCCCAAGAGTCCGGAGACGCCTACCTCCCCTCACCATAGCCGCGCCGAGTCGCCTCCTCTCTCCTCACCTGCTGGGACCTGTGGGGACGCCTGCGGCTGCATTAGACTTCCGGCGGTAGCGCCGCGGATAACGCCGTGGACCGCCCGCATAGTGCTGCCAGGCTCTGCCAACTCCTATTAGTTTACCTGCTGCGGCTGTTCCCGCGGTGACGGCCGGGGAGCGTGGCGGCAAGAGCAGAGGGGAGAGCTCACTCCCAGCTACACACACAGCGACCATCATCCCGGTGGGCTCTACAGGCTGCAGCTTCTCCACGGCTACATAGTTGACGGATCTTGTCATCTGCTCTGTCGCAGCAGGTGGGGGGGTGAGTTTGAGGGGGGCGCCCACTGTGTTCTGGGCGCTGAAGTATGGGCCGGACTGGAAAATCATCTCATAAGAAAGTTAAACCTTCTCCCAAAAAAGAAACCTCTCAATCTGACTTGAGACCCTTTTTTCTCCCTCATCAATCAGTGTTCGGTCCCAGTCCTGATACAGTAGTTCAGACTCGTCTCTGATCTCGTCTTTTCCTCCAAATCCTTCCACGATGGCTGACTCGCCTCCTCACACAGCTATTGGTACTGGTACATGGAAAGAACTACAGGAAATACTGACCTACATCAAAGCTTTACTTACCAAACAAGATCTTCAAACCACCATTAGACAGGAAGTCGCATCAGTCAAACAAGAATTAGCTGTACTTTCTGGGCGCCTTACAGAGCTGGAAGACGGTCAAGAATCAACGAACAAAGCTTTCACTGAACTGTTTGACATTGTAGCTCTTCAAAATACTGAACTGAAGCTCATGAAAGCTAGGATTGAGGATTTGGACAACAGGGGGAGAAGTAACAATATAAGAATTAGGGGCTTTCCTGAGGACATTCAACCGGCTAATCTGATTCCTGCGTTGACGAAGGTGTTCAACTAAATTCTCGAAAACGATCCCGGTGAGGAAATTGTCTTTGATTGTGCTCATAGAGCTCTTCAACCTCGAAGCAGTCCTTCTGATAAACCTAGAGATGTAATTTGCAGACTGAATTATTATTCTCAAAACGATAAGATAATGCAGAAAGCCAGACAACTGGATGGTGTTGACTTCAATGGAGTCACTATACAGATTTATCAAGACCTATCTTGGTACACCTTACGGCAACGTCGAGCACTACGCCCTCTGACAGATGAACTACGTAAGCGTCAAATGAAGTACAGATGGGGTCACCCGTTTAATTTACAAGTGTCCTTCTTGGGAAAACCATGCTTTCTTCATGCACCTTCGGATCTTCCATCCTTTTGCAAAACTTTAGGTCTTCCACTTATCGACATCCCTGAATGGAAAGATCTGCTAGCCCAAGTGCACTTTTCGCAGTTCCTTGAAAATAAATCGTCATGGCAGACAGTTCCGAAAAATAGTCACCTTCCTAAGAACTCTGCGTTGCCCTCTCCCCTTGAGGAAACTTGACTCTGAGACGTTGAATTACCTAGGTTTTCCTTCTTCTGCATATACTGGTTTGAGAGCGAGAGATCATCCGGACTGCTTTTTGATCAGCGACAGTGTTGATAAGTATATCTCTGTGTTTTTTTTTTTTTTTGGTCTCTTTCTGATATTTACCGGAGATGATTTTCCTTCTCTTGATTTTACTATGGTTAGGTTGTTTACCTGTAACTTCAAAGTGTGATAATTATGTTGTGTTTCTTAGTGTTTTTATTTGGAGGCGTTTTGTGACATTGACCCCCTTCACCCCCATACCCACGTCTCTCACCGTTGTTTGAGGTGTTGGGACCTTCCTTAGGTTCCGCATTCTCTACTGTGGGTATCTCGTTTGATGTTATGTCTACAATTTCTCTTTCTCTTCTCTACTTCCTACTTTCTCTTTTTCTGCTCTGTGTCCTGTTCTTCTTATACCCCCTTTTTTCTCTGTATACATGGGATTCTTATTTTTCAGCCACAATCAATTTTCTTTAAATGTCTAGCCCAGTGGTTTCCAAACTTTTTGGAATCACGGCACCCTAGAATATCAGAATTTTTTTCGCGGCACCCCTAGGCCAAAAATTTCTTATTGAGAAATTTAGAAAGAAATATTACATTAAGTAGATCGTTTATATGTCATCCTTAGGGTTAGTTGTGTGGTGAGGGACTCTATTTGCTTCTGTTTATCCACATATTTTATGACTGGCAGCCACCAGAACTGGTTTTGCCTATTATATGGACCATGAATAATTTGAATTGGTCCTGGACCACCAACCCAGGGCACCCCTGCAAGTGTCCCGAGGCACCCCAGGGAGCCACGGCACACAGTTTGGGAACCTCTGGTCTAGCCCGACAAAACTTGTAGTCTCGTCAATCAATGCCAGAGGATTGAATATACCCGAGAAAAGGTCCAAACTGCTATGATCTATTTGGGCAAGCAGGGCCGATATAGCTCTGATTTAGGAGACGCATTTTAAATCCGGCCCCCATTCCCCCTCTCTCCGAGATCACCACTTCCCCACAGGTTTTTATAGTAACAACCCAGATGGGAAGTCTAAGGGAGTAGCTATACTGTTTGCATGTCGGCTCCCTGTCTCAGACATTAAGGTTCATAGATTTATCCCTGGGAGGCTTCTTTTGATTACCTGTATGATATTCCGTCAGTCCTTCGCAATCATTAATATATATGTACCAAATCAATCACAACTGACCTTTATTAGAACTGCACTGGACATGACGGCTCCCTTGATACAGGGCATCACCGTTTTAGGTGGTGACCTCAACTGGGACCTCAATCCCTCTATACATACCTCCTCCAACTCACCTAAATTTTCATCAGTTAAATATTCCAAGGTTAAAAAGGTCTTTTATGAATACCAGCTGGCCGACTCCTGGCGAGTCCTTCACCCATCCGATAAGGACTTTACTTTTTATTCTCTCCCTCACAACAGTTACTCCCGCTTGGAATACCTCTTTCTTAGTCAGAGACACCTACACTTGCTGGTAGACGCTACTATAGGATCAATTACGTGGTCCGATCATGCACCCATGCATGACGCCACTTCTCTCACCAACTTCTTCCAAACAGTGGACCTGGAGACTTAACGAGCTCCTTCTGATGGATGATTACTGCAAATATGAAATTACTTCTACCCTTATGGATTTTTTGAAACATAATGAAACCCCAGGTATGTCTCAGATTACCATTTGGGAGTCTCGAAAGTGTGTTCTCCGGGGCGCCTTTATTCGTTTGGGCTCCTTTATCAAAAAGCAAAACACTGCTCAAATTGCGGCCTTACTCCATCAGATTGCACTTCTGGAATCCTCACACAAGAAGACTTTATCTAGCGAAACATATTTCAAATTGTAAGAAACGCGCGCCTCTCTGAATAGAATCCTCTCTGATAAGATGAAACTCTCTTTGACAAAATGTAAAAATAGGATTTTGGTACTTTCCAGGTAAATCCTTTTCTTTGAATCCATAGGGGGCACTGGAGTACTCTTGGGATATGGACGGTTGATACCAGGGAGAGACCCATTCAAATATTTAAATGTGTAACCTTCCTCCGCCCTCCATACTCCCAAGTGCCTCAGTGTTTTTGTGCTGAGACGAACAGGAGCGAAAGAGAGGATGAATGGAGAGTTACAACATTATAAAATAACGGACAACTGGAAAGTTGACACCTAACATAATGGTCAACTGGAAAGTTGACACCGAACATAACGGTCAACTGGAAAGTTGACACCTAACATATCGGACAACTGGAAAGTTGATACCTAACATAACGGTCAACTGGAAAGGTGACATCTTACATAACGGACAACTGGAAAGGTGACACATTACGTAACGGACAACTGGAATGTTGACCCAACAACCGATAATCACCGTAAGCTTCCAACAAGTCGGTGAGAATGTGTCACCATAAGATATACTGAACCTACCACAAGACAGGTGAAAGTGCTCTGGTGACAACTAGCTCTCCCGCCCAAGGGGGAAACTTTGGTACGTCCCAAGAGTACTCCAGTGCCCCCTATGGATTCAAAGAAAAGTATTTACCTGGTAAGTACCAAAATCCTATTTTCTTTTTCATCCACTAGGGGTCACTGCAGTACTCTTGGGACGTACCAAAGTTTCCCCCTTGGGCGGGAGAGCTAGTTGTCACCTGTAACAATAGACGGCCAAAGCTAGATGCTGATGCCGCAAAAGTATTAAATTTGTAAAAGCGCACAAACGTGTGCCCTGACAACTATTTTGACCACCTGCTGTCACTGACGTTCCCACAGAACGCGTGAAATGCTGAAATCAAATCAAGCTGTTGTAAACTAGTATGAAAAGAAGCCTGACGAATGGTCAGCTTAATTCATCCAGCCAACCGCCGACTGGAATCTGGCCAAACTACAGTGACTGCATTATAAAGACCAAACAATGTATTCTATGTACTGTTGATATCGGCAACATAAATGCAAAGAGCGCGAACCACATTCACCGTAACTGGCGTTTCTGAGCCCTCTGTAAATTTATGTGAAAAGAGGCTACTACCTCTGGTTGAATAATGGAATTATTTTGAAATTCTGCATTGTAATCTTTAAACATCAGATACAGGGGTTTGCATGACAACGGACCTAATTTAGAACACACCCTGTCGAAATCAAGGCTAGAAGAAAACTGGTGTGTAACTTAACAGCCCCTTGTTAGAAGAGTTCAAAAGGTGAGGACTACAAAACCCTAAAAGTCTATTGAAGTCCCATGGAGCTGTAGGTGGTATAAACGGAGGTTAACTGTAAGGACACTCTGCAGAAACGTATGCGCTGTTGGCAAGAGAGCCAAACGGCACTGAAATAAATTCGTCAAACTAGAAACCGGCATCTTTAATGTTGTTAAACCTAGTCCTCCATCTAACCCCGTTTGTAAACATAGCACCAGACGGAATCATTTGAAAGAAGATGTTGGAAACTTCTGAGCTTCCCCCCAACCAACATAAGCTCACTCAATCCTGTGCTAATGAGCTGCTGTAACTGGCTTCCCAGCATGTAACATGGTTGGTATAACTGACAGTGGCATGCCCTCTCATTTTAAGAGAGCGGTTTCAATAGTCATCTCGTGAAACTCAACCGCGCTAACTTGGGGTAATGAAACTGACCCTTTTCCAGAAGGTATGGACGTAGCGAACGGCCACGGAGTATCTGTGAGTAGACCGTGAGGATCTGAGAACCTCGCTTTCAGATTCCAAAGAAGGGCCACTAAAATTACCGTTGTGGCTTTCCTTACTTGATCCGCTTTATCAACAGAGTAAGCAGCGCGAATGCCACGCTATTGTGAGAGCCTACTTGAGTGTCTGATGAATTTAGCGAGATGCTAGTAGATCCACCTGTGGGTACCCCCACTGATTGACTAAGATCTGGAACACCTGTGTATGCAGAGACCATTTTATTTGGTGAAAAACCTGACGACTGAGTCAATATGTTTTCTAGTTGTCCACTTCTGGAATGAACACTGGCGATAATATCACCTGGTGATACTCGATTCAATCTAGAAATCGAGAAACGTCTCCCATGGGCATGGGACTTCGAGTCCTTCTTTGCTGTTGATGTATGTGACTGCAGTCGCATTATTTGGCCAAATATGAAAGTTAGGAGCGGATTGGCTGGTGCAATTTATCACTCACAGTGAAATTTATCACTCATTGATAAATAAGGGCATTAGTGCGGACACCCGATCGACATAGCTCAGTGAGGACCAGAACTCCTGGACTCAAGCAATCTGCCAGCCTCAGCCTCCCAGGTAGCTGGGATTACAGACGCCCGCCACCGCGGCCGGCTTTGTAAGAAATGAACTGCCTGTGCAGAGCCTTGTACACAGGCCTGAGTTCCAGGCATTGACAGTAATCTTTTCTGGTCTGAGCACAGACCTTGAAATAGACTATGTTGGACTATAGTTTCCAAACAGTTGAGAATTGTGTTAGTCGTCAGAATTATCCAATTCCAGACTCCAAATCTCTTATTCGAGTCCCCCTGCAGTGTATTTTTGTATTTGGAGCCATTAGAGTATCGATACTCTGGACCCTGGCGCCAATGGCACCCTCTGCAAGCAGATTAAGCTGCAAAGGACTCGAGTGAAGCATTCCAAAGTAGGATGCCTGGAAGATGCTAGTATCTTTGCGAATAGTCGAATGCACCCAGTGAATCGAAACTGGCCGTGGTTAGAGTACTACCAGTGCCAGATGACAAATACTGTGATTTTACCAGTCAGGTAAAACTGCTAAACTAGGACATTGTACGGGCGTAAGGCCTGCTGAAAAAAAACATGTGTTGATACAAGGTCTTGAGCAGATTGTCTCAGTGCGGAACTATTTTCACTTACATGGATCTGGGATGAGCAATCATCAGACATCCCTTCCCACAGACATCACTTCTTGCAAATACCGGAGGCACTGATAAGAGCCCAAGTGGCAGTGACTGAGTGATAATGTTTTTGTTTTACCGCTACTGAAAATGCACGTGTGCGGTGGCCAAATTGGAATGTGTAAGTACGTATTCTTGAGATTCAGTGAAATTATGAATTCCTGTGGACGAGACGCACAATCACTGACCGCAGCGATTACATCTTGAATCTTTACAAAGTGACATATTGATTGAGCCACATTAGGTTCAATATCGGTATGACTGAGCCGTCTGGCTAAGTCATTACCCAAGATTGATATATCAGTTTACGAGACTGAATAGTGGTCTAGAACACTACTTTATTGTCTGCTGACACAGGCACATGTGTTCTGAAACATAACCACCTCGGTGGGAAACTAATGAACTGCATTGTTTAGTCTTTAACCACGAAAATGTGGAACCACCGATCTGTGTCAGCTGGTTTTGTGTTCCGACGACGGCTAGTGTTTTGTTGAAAACCACATGCACTACCACCTCTACTGTAGACGTTGTTCTTTGACTACTGACTCGCATGGACTGAGGTGTCAAAATTTTGAACGCTGTATCAGCGTTTTTGTACAATGGTAGGAAAACAGACTTTTCCTCAGCAGCCTGAGAAACCTAATCTGTCCTAAGAATGACTAATAACCTATCGCCAGCATAAGGCAACAACCTTATTTTTCGAATCAGCCTCAATAAAAACTAAACTTACTTGGTCAACATACATCATTAGTTACCTACTTTCTGGCAGCCCTCTCCGGGAGAGAGCTGCCAGGTCGGCTCAGCGGAGGGGCTGTCCGGGACGATGATGAGAGGAGGGGGCGCAGAGGAGGCGGAATGGGGCGTGGTGGAGGCGGTACGAGGGCGAGGTTACAGTGACAACGCGTTTAAGCCCCGCCCCGCTCTGTAATGCCGCTATAACCGGCATTTTCCAGCAGGGGGCGTGACTACGATGACACGATTCTTGTTGAATCGCGTCATCGAGTGTCCGGACCGCCCACTTTACTCTCAAAGTGGGCGGCCGGACAGGAGGGAAGTGAAAAGCGGGAGACTTGTCTGCTCTTCCGTGGGGCCGGGAGGGTCACCTGATTTTCGGGAGCCTCCCGGCCATTCCGGGAGAGTAGGCAAGTATGACATACATAGATAGCGCAGCCAAATACTCAGTTGATTAGTAAATGTGCACTTGAGCTGTGTTGCGTATGCAACCACAGTCATGTTTAATCCAAACCCCAACTAAAGCAAAGCTAAACAACGCTTCTGCTGTAGCATAATGGACTATAGCAGGGCCCTCAGCTGAAGTGACGACGGGCCTTTAAGCGTGTTTGCAGTCTTTGGGAAAGGACAGTAAACAGAAATGGCTTGTTATGAAACTTAATTTGTTTCCTGAGATATTCAGGCCTGGGCTGAATCGTCAGATAGTAACACAGAAAACCAGTAACTATGCTTGAATTATACATATACACCTTGTACAGAGTTAGTCTGAGCGCTGTGGCTGCTCAGACGTTATTACCGGACAAATAGACTTAACTTCACGCCATTACCCTGCCATCATTACTAAAGGAGGAACAGGGCAGATGTCCTTATTAAGACCCGTATATGCAACACCCACTGCATAAGTGGATGCTATTCCAGTAGTATACAGACACCCAACCATGACTGAGGTATGTTAACCAAATAAAAATAACAAAATACATAAATAAATGGAAGTGATTTTGAGTGATCCATTGGCCCACACTATATGCTGTGTAGTATGTGATGTACTGACAAACACCGTACCAACACCCCTGCACCCTCCAGTGGCCGTGTGTTGTAAGACGGAGCCCAAATTCCTGGGGGAAGAACCAGGAATTCTAAAATGGTGTCCCAGCCTGTAATGTATACCAAAGCACATCCAGAAAAATATAATATATATATATATAATTATATCTATGTATATATACATACATACAGACACCCAGTATATAACTATATACAATCCCTATATATATATATATATATATATATATATATACACATACACACACTGCTCAAAAAAATAAAGGGAACACTTAAACAACACATCCTAGATCTGAATGAATGAAATATTCTTATTAAATACTTTGTTCTTTACATAGTTGGATGTGCTGACAACAAAATCACACAAAAATTATCAATGGAAATCAAATTTATTAACCCATGGAGGTCTGGATTTGGAGTCACACTCAAAATTAAAGTGGAAAAACACACTACAGGCTGATCCAACTTTGATGTAATGTCCTTAAAACAAGTCAAAATAAGGCTCAGTAGTGTGTGTGGCCTCCACGTGCCTGTATGACCTCCCTACAACGCGTGGGCATGCTCCTGATGAGGTGGCGGATGGTCTCCTGAGGGATTTCCTCCCAGACCTGGACTAAAGCATCCGCCAACTCCTGGACAGTCTGTGGTGCAACGAGACATGATGTCCCAGATGTGCTCAATTGGATTCAGGTCTGGGGAACGGGCGGGCCAGTCCATAGCATCAATGCCTTCGTCTTGCAGGAACTGCTGACACACTCCAGCCACATGAGGTCTAGCACTGTCTTGCATTAGGAGGAACCTAGGGCCAACCGCACCAGCATATGGTTTCACAAGGGGTCTGAGGATCTCATCTCGGTACCTATTGGCACTCAGGCTACCTCTGGCGAGCACATGGAGGGCTGTGCAGCCCCCCAAAGAAATGCCACCCCACGCCATTACTGACCCACTGCCAAACCGGTCATGCTGGAGGATGTTGCAGGCAGCAGAACGTTCTCCTTGGCGTCTCCAGACTCTGTCACGTCTGTCACATGTGCTCAGTGAGAACCTGCTTTCATCTGTGAAGAGCACAGGGCGCCAGTGGCGAATTTGCCAATCTTGGTGTTCTCTGGCAAATGCCAAACGTTCTGCACGGTGTTGGGCTGTAAGCACAACCCCCACCTGTGGACGTTGGGCCCTCATACCACCCTCATGGAGTCTGTTTCTGATCATTTGAGTAGACACATGCACATTTGTGGCTTTGCTGGAGGTCATTTTGCAGGGTTCTGGCAGTGCTCCTCCTGTTCCTCCTTGCACGAAGGCAGAGGTAGCGGTCCTGCTGTTGGGTTGTTGCCCTCCTACGGCCTCCTCCACGTCTCCTGATGTACTGGCCTGTCTCCTGGTAGCGCCTCCATGCTATGGACACTACACTGACAAGACACACCAAACCTTCTTGCCACAGCTCGCATTGATGTGCCATCCTGGATGAGCTGCACTACCTGAGCCACTTGTGTGGATTGTAGACTCCGTCTTATGCTACCACTAGAGTGAAAGCACCGCCAGCTTTCAAAAGTGACCAAAACATCAGCCAGAAAGCATAGGAGCTGAGAAGTGGTCTGTGGTCACCAGCTGCAGAACTACTCCTTTATTGGGGGTGTCTCGCTAATTGCCTATAATTTCCACCTGTTGTCTATTCCATTTGCACAACAGCATGTGAAATTGATTGTCAATCAGTGTTGCTTCCTAAGTGGACAGTTTGATTTCACAGAAGTGTGATTGACTTGGAGTTACATTGTGTTGTTTAAGTGTTCCCTTTATTTTTTTTGAGCAGTGTGTGTGTATATATATATATATATATATATATATATATATATATACATACATACATACACACACATACAGACACACACACATACATACAGACACACACATATACATCATCAGCATAAGGTAAATAGCCTGTATGGCCTCTAGCTATGTAAATTGCAATAACACATATGGAATGCCCCAGCTATACCCACACTGTACATGCAGGATCAGTATGAAACTTGACTGGGTCCTCATAGATTATATATATATATATCCCCACAGCTCTATGTACAGGCAGATAGATATGGATACATACATCCATATGTCGGCAGCATGAGGTGAGCCTCTGCTCACTGCAGCGGCGATGCAGCGCCCCGTGGGAGCAATGCCATATTTGAGCCCCCCCCACACCATAAACGCTTACAGGAGCTGATTGGCAGCAGCGGGAGCTGACCGCCGCGTGTCGGAGGATCGGGACAGCGCTGTTGCGGAGAGGCGTAACGTGATGCTGGGAGCCGCGCTGTGCGGAGCTGGGGATCTTGCTGTTCAGCGTGACGGCAGAAATACTACCACTCTTTATATAATCTGACTCTTCCTCTGAAATTTTACCAATTCCGTCCTCACAAAATGTTTTAGACTATCTTTCCTCTATTTCGTTCCCCACTATCTCAGGAGATGACAGAGAATCTCTGGAACAGCCTTTTACCTTGCGTGAGATTGAAATGGCTATTTCAGCCTCTCCCTCAGGTAAGAGTCCGGGTCCAGATGGATTTACGATAGGATATTACAAAACATTTAAAAATATATTAGACCACATGTTACTGAAAGCTTTTAATGAGGTCTCCAGTGCCTCACATTTCTCTTCACAATCCTTAGAAGCACACATTTCAGTGATACACAAATTAGGTAAAGACCCATCCTTGTGTTCCAGCTATAGGCCTATTTCCTTGCTTAATGTAGACCTTAAATTGTATGCCAAAATAATAGCTAACGGACTTAATTCTCTCCTTCCCCACTTGATTCATAGTGATCAAGTTGGCTTTATGCAGGGACGTGAAGCAAGAGATAATACAACTAAACTAAATAATCTGATTCAGCATATTTCTGTGAAAGACACACCCACTATCCTTTTATCTACAGATGCCGAAAAGGCTTTTGATAGGATAAACTGGATTTTTATGCAGTCGGTGTTGGAACATTTGGGATTGGGTCCAATTGCTTTACATAGAATTCTGTCCCTTTATTTAACACCATCAGCAAGAGTGAAGGTCAACGGTTTCCTGTCTGAGTCTGTTACGATTAGTAATGGTACTCGTCAGGGTTGCCCCTCTCCCTGCTAATATTTGTTTTGCGCATTGAGGCCCTTGCTATAAGATCCAACTCTCAAATTTCAGGGATACGATTGGACGGTTCGGAATATAAACTTGCATTATTTGCAGATGATCTCCTTGCTGCTAACTCTCACCCTGTAACCTCGCTTCCTCACCTTATGTTGGAATTTGAGACGTTTGGATCTCTCTCTAAATCGTCAGCTTTAAATATTTTGGCTCCCCATAAAATGATAGAGGGCTTGAAAACGGCCTTTCCATTTGTCTGGCACTCTACATATATTACATATCTGGGAGTCAAAATTACTAGGTACCTTTCTCAGCTTTTTTCTAGAAATTTTTCCCCAGTTATTGCCTTACTTCGGTCTGAATTTGCGCGATGGAATATGAAACAATTTTCCTGGCTGGACAGGATAAATGCGCTCAAAATGAACACACTCCCTAAACTTTTATACCTATTACAAACCTTACCCATACAAATACCGGATGCTTGGTTCAAATAGCTTAATTCATTGGTTCGACAATTTATATGGGCTAGGAAATATCCTAGAATCAAATTACTTTTTTTGAATTTTTTATTTTAAACTATACTACCAAGCCACGCATCTAAATAGAATTTTTGAGTGGACTAGGGATAGAGAAATTAAACAATAGGTGGCTTTGGAAAGTTGTTTCATGAAAACGCCTATAGAAATTTTGCCTTGGCTTCCTACTATTTGTAAACCCTCCCCTGCTCATCCAACTATTACCCCGACTTTGACAATCTGGAAATCTATTAGAAATGCAGCAAATATCTCCTCCACATTTGGTCCTCTGACTTCTTTCTTGGTCAATCCATCTTTTTCTCCAGGCTTGCACTTGTCTCACTCCTCTACTTGGGCTGGGGGGGGGGGGCTTTTTAGGGTAGGCCAGCTGGTAACTACTTCAGGTCTTAAACTATTTGAAGAGCTGCGTGAAAAGTGGAGTATTCCCCAAACTGACTTTTGGAAATTTTTACAGATTCGACGCTATATGATGACAGAAAATAGATTGAATTTGGCTAAAAGAGAACTCACTAATTTTGAGAAAATGTGTATAGCTTCTACTACCTGTCCCCATAGAATTTTTATTTTGTATAAAATGTTACTGTATAAGCAAGACTCTTTTCACCCCCCATGGATTGGATCCTGGGAGAAGGAACTGAGAATTTCCCTGTCCGACACTGATTGACAACATATATACTTGAAAACACACTACAGCTCCTCATGTATTATCGTGAGGGAAACATAATACAAAATTCTTATGTGGTGGTTGTCAGGCTCCAGAGCCTTACCTCCAGCGGGTGCTCCCGCGGGTTACCATCCCGCTGGTTGTCGCGACTGCCGGGAGCTGCGGGCGGCGGGTCCTTCTGGACGGATGTGCGGCTGCCAAGGGTCGGGGGCCGAGGGTCTGGAGAGCCAGGCGCTGTGGCGGTGATCGCTGCGGTAAGGTCCTCTAGTGGTGGCACAGTATAGTGTGTCAGAGACAGAAGCTGGCTAAAGCTGTGTGCTAACAGCTAAGTATGTCTCCTGTGCTAGGGGCAGCCATGTTTGCCGAGGGTTCCTCAATCAATGCGAGATCCAGTTTAAGCTTCAATCAGCTAACTTTCCGTCTGATCGGACCAAAATTGCATACATCATTTCACTTCTGACCGGACCAGCTCTGGATTGGCCTTCACCCTTATGGGAGAGAGCTGATCCCATACTCTCGAATAACCCGGAATTCGTGGCAACTTTTCGTAAAATCTTTGACGAGCCAGGCCGGACCACCTCTGCCTCTTTGGAAATTCTGCGTCAGGGAACCCGTTCTGTTGCCCAGTACGTGATCCAATTCTGTACTCTGTCTTCCGAAGTGGGCTGGAATGAAAAGGCTCTCATTGCCGTCTTTTGGAACGGTCTCTCCGACAAAATTAAAGATGACCTGGTCACTCAGGATGTGCCAGTTAAGCTTGATTAGCTTATTTCTTTATGTAACAAGATTGATCTAAGATACAAGGAGCGCTGTCTTGAGAGAACACGGTTCGAGCGACCCAAATTTCGGGCCTGCCCCACTCCTAGACCATCCTCACCATCTACTGAAGAACCCATGCAGGTCAACCGATCTCGTCTCACCAATGAGGGACGTCAAAGATGCAGACAGGAAAACCTCTGCATGTATTGTGGGGCGGCTGACCATTTTGTTAAGTCTTGTATTCAACGACCGGGAAACGCCCGCTCCTAGTTTACGCAGGAGAGGTTAAGCTAGGAGCATTCCCCAACCAATTTACCAGGAAGGAATCACTGTTGGCTGTATGTCTTTAAACTTCCCTCTACCTCCTTTCATGTTACAGCACTTTTGGATTCTGGAGCTGCAGAAAGTTTCATTACTTCCGCCTTAGTCCGACAGTCTGAAATACCAACCACTCGTTTGGAGCGAGCTATCTCTATCACCGCAGTTGACGGAAGTTATATCCCTGAAGGGATCATCACCCACCGTACAGTTCCTCTGAAGATGAAAGTTGGTATTCTCCATTCTGAAGTTCTCTCTTTCCTGGTAATTTCCAAAGCCTCTCAAAAAATAATCCTAGGATTCCCGTGGTTGCAGGAGCACAACCCCCGCTTGGATTGGCAAGCTATGGATGTACTCGCCTGGGGGGAGTCGTGTTCTCAAAGCTGTTTATCAACCGTCAAGCCACTCTTTACCCTACACTCCACTGATCTCCCAGATACCTATCAGCCCTTTCTGGACGTGTTCAGTAAGCAAGGGGCGGATACCTTGCCTCCCCACCAAAGTTGGGACTGCCCTATCGATTTACTGCCTGGTAAAACACCTCCCAGAGGCCGAACATATCCTTTATCTCTCCCAGAAACCCAAGCGATGTCTGAGTACATACAGGAGAATTTGGCCAAAGAGTTCCTTCGCCCTTCCTCTTCTCCAGCCGGGGCAGGGTTTTTTTTTTGTTAAGAAGAAGGATGGGGGCCTACAGCCTTGCATTAACTACCGGGGCCTCAACGAAATTACAGTTAAGAACAGATACCCCTTACCCTTGATTCCCGAACTATTCGACCGTGTTAAGGGGGCTACCATTAAGCTACCAATAAGCACAAGGATGAGCTTTCTGATCCTCGGACTTTATAACTGACCTACCTGTCTCCAAAGGACGAAACACCATTTGGATCATTGTGGACCGATTTTCCAAAATGGCGCACTTTGTCCCACTCACAGGTCTTCCAACCGCTCCACAACTATCAAAAATGTTCATATTAGACATCTTCCGGTTACATGGACTTCCACAAGAGATAGTTTCCGATCGAGGGCCTCAGTTTGTGGCTAAATTCTGGAGAGCACTTAGTTCAGCTCTTGGAATGGAATTAAGTTTCTCCTCTGCATACCATCCCCAAACGGATGGGCAGACTAAGAGAGTGAACCAAGACTTAGAGACTTTCCTACGACTCTTCATGTCTTCTTCTCAGGATGATTGGCTGGACTATCTTCCATTTGCTGAATTTGCTCACAATAATCTCTACCATTCCGCTACTCATTCCACACCCTTTTATGTGAATTATGGACTTCATCCATGTGTTCCTGCTTTCCAATCTCTTCCAGCTCTCGAAGTACCTGCCGCAGAGTTAGCCCTTCAGCAATTCACTAAGATGTGGAAACAAGTTCATGAGGCTCTGCTTAAAACGTCCAATAAATAAAAAATTTTTGCAGATCGGAATCGGAAGGCTGTCCCTAGTCTCAAAGTGGGTGATCAAGTCTAGATTTCTACTCGAAACTTAAGACAAAAGGTCCCTTCCAAGAAATTTGCCCCCAGATTCATTGGACCATATCCTGTTGAAAAAGTATTGAATCCAGTAGCAACAAAGTGACGTTGCCTCCGTACTTGAAGATCCCAAATGCATTTCACATCTCCTTACTGAAGCCTCTCATACTGAACCGTTTTCGGGCTGCGCTCCCTAGACCTCCCAAGGTGCAAGCTGCTCAGGGAGAAGAATTTGAAGTTCATAGGATCCTTGACTGTCGTAAAAGATATGGTCGTCTCCAATATCTTATTGATTGGAAGGGATATGGACCAGAGGAAAGGTCCTGGGTTTCTGAAGAGGATGCCCATGCTCCAAGATTAGTCCGGGCCTTTCATACCAAGAATCCGATGAAAGCACAAGGGTGTTCAGAGCCCACCCTAAAAGGGGTGGGGGGTACTGTCAGGCTCCGGAGCCTTACCTCCGGCGGGTGCTCCCGCGGTTTACCATCCCGCTGGTTGGCGCGGCTGCGGCGGCAGGGAGCTGCTGGCGGCGGGTCCTTCTGGACGGATGTGCGGCTGCCAAGGGGTCGGGGGCCGAGGGTCTGGAGAGCCGGGTGCTGCGGTAAGGTCCTCTAGTGGTGGCACAGTAGTGTGTCAGAGACAGAAGCTGGCTAAAGCTGTGTGCTAACAGCTAAGTATGTCTCCTGTGCTGGGGGCAGCCATGTTGGAGACCAGACTATTACCAATGAAGTTCCCAATCTGTGTCCAGCCAATCCTGCATGTTCTCCCCTTACAAAAGGGGGCTGGCTCAGAGGGAGAGTGCCAGTGCTTCATGTTACCTCCTTGTGAAAGGTTCTCCAGCTCTGTGCTCCCAGGTTACTTCTGGTTCCCTGGTCCTGGTAGCTCTCATCCATCGGTTACCTAAACGCTGCTGCAGTCCTGCTGTCTAGGTCCGTTGCCACTCGTGGAAGCGCTCACGGGGTTCCAGGTCGTAGAGGAGCTCCAGGTGCTAACGGCGGTTCCCGCGGACGTCTTCATTTCTTCAAAGTCCAAGTTCTGCAGCCTCGTCTTTTAATCATAAAATACAGTCTTCAGTTCTTCTTTACCGGAGTTCTTCAGCTTCACTCTTCAAGTCACTTAACCATAGACTCTAATTCTTCCAGTTTCTTCAATTGCTCCAATATTTGTGTACAGCCTGATTATTTATTAAAACTACAGTTATCTTCCTACGAAGTCCTCCTTTTCTTTACGCCCTCTGGCCAATGTTAACACTTAGTTTGGCTTCCACTCCATGAGGAGGAATTACATTCAGCCACCTCGTTTACTCTCCTCACAGGTAGCTGTCCCTTCAGCCAAAACTCGGTTGACGGAACCCCAACTTACGCCGAGCGTGACAGTGGTATAGACATCCTTCATTATTACATGCAATTTATCCTTCAGTTCCCAATACGTGTTGGAGGTGTCTCTCTGACATTGGGACTTTGAAGCACATCTGGTGGAGCTGCCCCAAGTTGACTGCTTACTGGTCAGATATAATTGATGTCACTCAGCAAATATTAAAGTTGCCGATGCCATTAGACCCAGCTTTTTGGCTGCTTAATCAGTCCCATGTTCCTTTACCAGAATACAAGTCTTCTCTTCTCAAACATTTGGGGAACGCTGCTCGTGCTGCTGTTCCAGTTGTGGAAATTTACGGTGCCACCTTGCCATAGAGACTGGTTTAATAAGCTAAACTCTTTCCTGTCAATGGAAGATACTCTTAACTCTTAACCCGAAAAGTTAACTGGATTTATGGCCACCTGGTTATCGTAGCTAGAATATAAAACGACAGATGAGTATATATCCTATATGTCTTCTGCTTAAAGTTTACGATAATATTACTTCTCTGGACACAGAGGACCCGTCCCCCTTAAATTTTATTTTTTCTTAATTTTTCCTACTCGTTCTCTCCTTTCATTTCCCTTCTTCCTACCTTTCTCTAAGGTTTGGTTATATTGTTGTTCACTGTTTATTGAGCTTCATGAGCATACTGTATGGGCATTTATAATGCCGAGGATTCCGAATATATTTTGTTTTACTGAAATGTCTTTCTTACTATGATGTTTGAAATCTATGTTTGCTCTCTGTTTCTCTGAAAACTAATAAAAATTGATTGCAAAAAAACAACAACTAGAGCTATCATTATAAGAAACACAGGGGCAGATGTATTAACCTGGAGAAGGCATAAGGAAGTGATAAACCAGTGATATGTGCAAGGTGACAAAGGCACCAGCCAATCACCTCAAATATGTAAATTAACAGTTAGGATCTGATTGGCTGGTGCCTTTATCACCTTGCACATATCACTGGTTTATCTCTTCCTTATGCCTTCTCCAGGTTAATACATTTGCCCCACAATTTTCCTTCAATAAAGAAGTTTTTATTGTATTGCTAACAATTTATGAAGCATTGACTTTATTAACTAAATTAAATAATGTATAAATGTTTGTATATATTCTATATTTGCGTGGCTGTGCTTCTTTACGTGTATGATCACTTTTGCAGGGTGTTCTATTAAATATAACACATAAAAACCTTGATTATAATACTTCTTTAAATAGAGGCACGCTTATTTTCCCATAGTGGAGTGTAACGTGTCAGTTCACTTGGCAACGCCTTTGGATATGTCCCAATCTGTCTGGTGGCATAAATCCTTGGGTAGACATTAGCCAAGAACGCACTGTGAGTACTTTATGAGTATAAAACACAAAATACACACCAGGAAACAAGTTTAGCATGTATATTATGGAAAATCCCCTTTGGTAGAGGACTCAGATCTTGTACAGTTGTCATGGTGACATTATAAATACACAAACTGATTGTACCACAGTTTCCTTGTAATTTTTTTTTTTTTTTTTTTGCAGTAAACCAACATTGCAAAACGTAACAAAGAAATCTCCTGCCTTATTTTACAAATACAGTCAGTTTCATAACATTGGAACTGCGTAGATACAATTGTGACTAATCATAATGCAATGCATAACAGGATTTGTATCCACCCAAAAACCGAAAATCATTCTGAATTTTACCTGTAATGTCATTATTGTAACTAATAGAATGATATAGTGGGTCTGTTCCTAAATCGCATGGATCTTTGTTCATGGATGCAAACGGCGAGCTTTAACATACAGCGCATACACATACGTAACTTTACGCATTTTTGTTTGTGTCCAGACCGTGGCTGGATCTATCTTTCCATGAAATAGAGCATTTCGGGAATGAACTTTGGCGGTAACAATGGCTTGCACGTAACCGCCGTGACTTGTAGGAGTGTCATGGGTGTGTCAATCAAAAGCTCTGCGCTATTCTGAGTTGTGTACATGGGAAAGAGAAGCCTGTTCCAGGCGTATGTCTCATGCGCCTAGCTGGCACAAGTGCAATTACTAATAATGACTGTTGCGACAGCCGGTGTACCATTAGTGGGCAGCGCGGGTCTCTGCTTGCACACGTGCGAACACGGCATTAGTTGAATAGTGTTCACGCTAGGCTGTTATAGCAGGGCGCCGCGCCCTGCACGATTTTATAAGGGCAAAATACGCCCTGCCCTTTCTGCGGCGCCCTGCTAAAACAGCCGTCCACTTTGTGCCCTCCCAGCATGTAAAGATGTCGTGTGCATGCGCACGGCATCCATTCACGCTGTGGGAGAGAGCTGGGGGGAAGCCCAGCACCTCCGTAGGTGCTGGGCACGCCCCCAACAGTGACGTCGCCAACACTCCCTGTAATAACGTCTGTGGGCCGCACCGCCCACTTCAATTACGTTAAATGACCATGTCCCCTATTTTGCGTGGCCACGCACCGTTTTCGGGTGCGCACGTATGCCCCCCGCAGTCCGGCGCCCTGCGCTGCCCGATTCCTAGAGTGAACACTATTGAACATATACTCACATTTAGCATAACTTAGTAAATCTGGATTACGAGTCTGCCCGCAACCACAGACTCTTGCGCGCAAGTAAGAATCAGCATTTTGATCACAATGCCATTACCCATACTGCACTTAGCCTTGGATGGAGATAATAAAGTCGCTGGAGATAAAGCACCAGCCAATCAGCTCCTGACATTTTTCAAACACAGCCTGTCACATGGCAGCTAGAGCTGACTGGCTGGAGCTTTATCTCCATTCACTTTCTCTCCATCCAGGGCTTAGTAAATAGCCCCCTAAGCTCTTTGAAGTGACTAATGGCTTGTGGCAGCCATCACTCATATTGTGCTCAGGAAGTAGAGACCCTCTAAGAGAACATTGGTATTCCAGGGGTTGGGGCTGGGACACCGACACTGGGAATCCGGCCGGTCAGCATACCGACTGCGGGATGCCGGCAGCAGAATACTGGCGGGGGCGAGCACAACGAAGCCCCTTGCAGGCTCCACAGGTTCTATTCCCACTCTATGGGTATCATGGACACCCACGGGTGGGAATAGTCCCTGTGGGTCACCATTCTGTATGCAGGCATTTTGATCGTTCGGGATTCCGGCATTGGCATGGTGCCTATCCGTTTGATAGATAGACAGTGTCTAGTTAGACAGTCAATAGATAGACACCATATGTTAGATGGACATTAGGTCGACAGGGTCAAAAGGTCGACAGGGTCAAAAGGTCGACAGGGTCAAAAGGTCGACAGATCAAAAGGTCGACAGATCAAAAAGTCGACATGGAAAAGGTCGACAAGTCAAAAGGTCGACAAGCCAAAAGGTCGACAGGGTCAAAAGGTCGGCATGAAAATGGTCGACATAAAAAAGATAGACAAATGTGTTTTTTTTAAATGTAACATGTTTTTGGATTATTTCATACTTTCTCTATCCATGTCGGCATAGAGTTGGTTATAAACCTTGTGGCGAGCGCAGCGAGCCACCGTGCCCGAAGCGTGGCGAGCGAAGCGAGCCCCGCGAGGGTATGCCTTTCTACAATTGGGGGTCCCAGATGACAAAACTATCCACACAAACCACAAAAATGCAAAAAACACGGTGTCTACCTTTTTCATGTCGACCTTTCCCATGTCGACATTTTGACCTGTCGACCTTTTGACCCTGTCGACCTTTTGACCTGCCGATCTTTTCCATGTCGACCTTTTGACCATGTCGACCTTTTGACCCTGTCGACCTAATGTCCATCTAACATATGGTGTCTATCTATTGACTGTCTAACTAGACACTATCTATCTTTCATACCGGAACCGGCATGGTGACCGTCAAGATCCCAAGCGCCAGTCACATGACCGCGTCCTATATTCCAGTACATACTCATCCACCTGAATACAGTATTAAGGTAGGCAGAATATATAGAATTACATAGCAATGTCTGAAGGTGCGTATTCCATATATACACTTCCCACCCCAAAGAAACAACACTTTTCTGTACAGAATCTGTCCCTATATAATCAACTGTGCTATTATTAAAAACAATCAAGGTTCCGCTATATTAAAATCCTAATCAGCCATTACAGATGAGCCGCTAACCAGTTTCATGCACACATACTGTAACATGTCGACCTAGTTACTGTCGACCAATAGTGGTCGACCTAGTTACTGTCGACCCTGCATACCACACCCTTATCGCCATATAAAGCTGTAGCCACTAGCAATGATTAAAAGGTTAATTTTGTGCAGGGATTCCCTTCAGAAACTTTTACATCATGAGTGTACACATGTGGTATGAACTCGTTTCTACAACACGTATTAATTACCTGCATCTGACGTTTGACACAGAAAGTCCTGGAATGCTGCAGAACCACAGTCTGTTGCCGGAGCAACAAAATGTTTTCAGAACATTAAGTGATATTAATCAGATTGCTAGCCGCATCAATTGTTTGTTGAACATCCTGCCTACAAATATATTATCATTTGTTATGCTATATTCTTTCTATGTTGCTAAAATATTTGATTGCGTTGGAGAAAAAACGATTTTGAAGATCTTTTAAGGTGAGGAAATCTGTGAAAGTTCATTCTACAGCATAAATCAGAAAACACTGTAGCTGTCATTAGAGTAATCACAGCTTTAGTTAGGTTGAGGGTGCTTCCCCAATGACCTGAGACTCCAGTTTGCAAATTTTTTGTCTGGGACCTCAATTTGGGTAGGATGACACGCTCAGGTACATAGGCAGTATAAATAAATGTTGAAACAGAATTTTCATATATAGAATAGATATCTACAGTATCTACCCCACTTGTTTCTACAGCCTACTATATTAGTCTTTATCACCTCTGTTGAAGACTAATCCAGTTCTCCCAAACTCACTCCTAACGGTAGCCTAACAGTCCAGGTTTTCAAGATATCCACAAGTGTGCACAGATGTAGTTGGCATCCCGACAATCCAAATGTCAGCGGTCAGAATACCGGCATCAGAATCCCAACACCGCTCAGAATCCTGATAGAATCCAGATGGTCACAATCCCAAATGTAATTATCAGGGGGAGGGTTAGGGTTAGGCTGTGGGAGGGTAGGTTAGGGTTAGGCTGCAGGTAGGGGTGTTAGGATTAGCCTACTTACCAAAATGTGTCGGGATTCTGACCTTCGTGATACAACAGTTGGTATTCTGTCCATCGGAATCTTGACTGTTGGGATCTCGTACCCAACCCGTGAGCACATATTGTTAAATCAAAATGACTGAGTCACTAATTAAGTCCCTGCACCCAACCATGGATTTCTTTAACCTGGACTGGTAGGGTGCCTTAAGGACCATTTTAGGAACCACTGAATCCAATACCTTTTTTGTGAAGTAGTTTTTGCTCATGTCTATTCTAGTGTTCACTCTAGCACCCTGCACCTAGGGCATATTTTAATTTTGAAGGGCAAAACTTTAGACGTGATGTATCGCTACATCTTCACTGAGTAGGTGCAGGGTGCTAGAGTATACTCTATACCAGTGATCTCCAACCCGTAGCTCGCCGTAGTATTTTCGGTAGCTCAAGCAGCGCACTCCTCCTCCCTTCATTTTTAATATGGTGCCAGCCGTCAGCCAATCAGAGCTCGTGGATCGGCAGTGGCGGCACCTAACTGGCTGCCAGAACCGCGAGTTTTGATTGGCTCACCTACCGGCACCATATTTCAAATGCCTGCCGCCGCCGGAGACTCTGTCAGCCTCACCGCAGCCGCTCTCCGGATTTCACAGGAAAGGTGCGCTACGCTCTCCTCCCCTTCCGTCCCTCATACAGGAGGAGCAGCAACGGCGGCAGTAGAAGAAGCCAGCACGGGTTAGGCACTGTATCAGACACTGCGGGGGCGGGGGGGGCATTTTAAATGGCAATGCGGGGGGAATTATATCTGGCACTGCTGGGGGGCATTATTTGTGTATCTGGCACTACGCGGGGGGGCATTACTTGTAGTTGTGAGGCCATACCCACTTTTGTGAGGCCACACCCACTTTCACAGGAACGCACGCGCATTGGGGGGAGGGGGTAGCTCCTTCAGAGGTTTTATTTTCCGAAAATAGCTCACACCCCAATTAAGGTTGGAGACCACTACTCTATTCCTTCTACTTAAGTTTTGCAGCATGTGCTATTGATCTAAAATTACTCTTCCATTGTAGAATGATTTTATCTAGCACCTTGTTAAAAAACATTGATCTATTTTCAGTTGCATCAGGAGGGGGGTGCAGTATGCACCCAGGTATCACCCTGGGAGAGGCCACGCCCTCTAATTTCAGACTTGCGCAGCTGTCCTTCTCCCCTTAACCTGCCAAAATTGGGAGTTACAGTGCATTCGGAAAATATTCACAGCATTTCACTTTTTATACATTTTGTTATGTTACAGCCTTATTCCAAACTGGAATAAATTCATTTTTTTCCTCAAAATTCTACACACAATACCCCATAACAACGACGTGAAAAAAGTGTTTTTTGAGATTATTGCAAATTTACAGAAAATAAAAAGAAAATAGGATTTTAATCACCTACCGGTAAATCCTTTTCTCGTAGTCCGTAGAGGATACTGGGGTACACATTAGTACCATGGGGTATAGACGGGTCCACTAGGAGTCATGGGCACTTTAAGAAATTAATAGTGTGGGCTGGCTCCTCCCTCCATGCCCCTCCTACCAGACTCAGTCTAGAAACTGTGCCGAGGAGACGGACATACTTCGAGAGAAGGATTTAACTGAATAGTGGTGAGATTCGAACCAGCACACACAAACAAGAGGAAAGCCATGCTAACCCAACGGCTGAACCAACAACAATACTTAACCAAATAACAGTGCAGAAAACGAAGCACCGGGCGGGCGGGCGCCCAGTATCCTCTACGGACTACGAGAAAAGGATTTACCGGTAGGTAATTAAAATCCTATTTTCTCTTACGTCCTAGAGCAGGGGTGGGGAACCTTTTTTCTACAAAGGGCCATTTGAATATTTATAAAATCCTTTGGGGGCCATACAAAAATTATCAATTTAAAAATTACTCTGCCCCAAGTAGTTATGCCCCCAGTAGATGTACCCCGTCAGTTGTTATGCCCCAGTACATGTGCCCCCAGTCAGCTGTTATGCCCCATTAGATATGCCCCCAGTCAGTTGTTATGCTCCATTAGATATGTTCCCTTGTAGCGCCGCTTACACACACACACACACACACACACACACACACACACACACACACACACACACACACACTAAAAGGAAAAAAATAAAAATACTCACCAGCCCCGCTCCTGCTTCTGGCCGCCCGCTCCTCAGAACTATGGGAGAGATGTCATCACATCTCTCCCATAGCGCTGCACAGCCGCACATGTACACTGCCTGAGCTGGAACTCAGGAGTGAGCTCCTGCATTCGGCTGCTGCTGAGGGGAAGGAGCCGGGAGCCTGCTGGTAACAAAATCTCCACGGGTGCCCGGCATTTCCCTCAGGTGAGCCTGGCCAGGCCGTATCAAGTGGCTTTGCGGGCCTGAGGTTCCCCACACACGCCCTAGAAGATACTGGAGTCCACATTAGTACCATGGGGATGTACCAAAGCTCCCAAACCGGGTGGGAGAGTGCTGAGACCCCTGCAAAACTGATTGACCAAACTGAAAGTCCTCAGAGGCCAAGGTATCGAACTTGTAGAACTTCACAAACGTGTTCGAACCAGACCAAGTAGCAGCTCGGCATAACTGCAAAGCCAAGACACCACAGGCAGCCGCCCAGGAAGAACCCACCTACCGTGTGGAGTGGGCCTGAATAGAAGTCGGCAATGGCAATGCAGCCAAAGAGTAAGCCTGTTGGATAGTCAGACGGATCCAACGAGCAATGGACTGTTTTGAAGCAGGACATCCAATCTTAGTAGCGTTGTAGAGGACAAAAAGTGAGTCAGTCTTTCTGTGACGAGTAGTCCTCTTGACGTAAGTCTTCAAAGCCCGAATCACATCCAGGGACTTTGGAGTAACCGATGTGTCAGACACCACCAGAACCACAATCGGCTGATTTATGTGAAAAGCCGACACCACTTTCGGCAAAAACTGTGGGTAAGTCCTGTGGGTATTGCTTTGACGTTACTACCTTTCGGGCCTGGACCATAGTTGAGACCACCCTGGAGGGAAGTCCTTTTCTGGCTAGAATCTCCCTCTCAACTTCCATGCCATTAAATGTAGCCGCAGTAAATCAGGATAGACGAACGGTCCTTCCTGGAGGAGATCCTTTCGAAGTGGCAGAAGCTAGGGCTTGTCGAGGGACATGGTTAGGAGGCTCACATACCAAGCTCGACGAGGCCAATCCGAGGCAATTAGAACTGCTTGAATGCATTCCCTTTCGAATCTTTTTAGAACTCTGGGAAAGAGAGGAATCGGAGGGAAGAGATATATGAACTGGTGAGTCTACGGCGCCGTCAGAGCGTCCACCACTGCAGCCTGTGGATCCCTGGACATGGAACAGTAGCGACGCAGCTTCTTGTTGAGCCGAGAAGCCATCAGGTCTATCAGCGGGCAGCCCCAACCGAAGAACCAGCTGTTGAAACACCAGAGGGGGAAGGCCCCATTTGCCTGGATGTAGATCGTGTCTGCTGAGGAAGTCTGCTTCCCAGTTGTCCACTCCCGGAATTAACATAGCCGACATATGGCTCTCGCGTTGTTTTCCGCCCAGAGGAGTATCCTAGACACCTCTCACATGGCGGCCCTGTCGACGATTTATGTATGCCACCGCCTTGGCATTGTCCGATTGGACCTGTATAGCCTGAAGTTGGAGGAGAAAGGAGGCTTGGAGAAGGGCATTGTAAATTGCCCTGAGTTCCAGAATGTTGATTGGAAGGGAGGACTCCTGACTCGACCACCTTCCTTGGAACTGAGCCCCTTGGGTCAAAGAACCCTACCGGCGGAGGCTCTCATCCGTTGTCAACAGAATCCAAAACTGGATTCCGAACTGTCGACCCTCCACCAGGTGAGAGATCTGCAACAACCATAGCAGGGAAATCCTCGCTTTTAGTGAGAGGGATATCCTCTGGTGCATATGAAGATGCGATCCCGACCATTTGTCCAGCAGATCCAGTTGAAATGGACAGGCTTGAAACATTCCGTACTGAATTGCCTCATACGAGGCCACCATCTTGCCCAGAAGGCGGATGCAAAGGTGCACCGAAATCTTGCGGGGCTGGAGTATGGAGCGGACCATAGACAGAATTGCCAAGGCTTTGTCCACAGGGAGGAAAACCTTCTGAGACACAGTGTCCAGTATCACCCCAGGAACTGAAGTCTTTGCGACGGTTCCAGTTGCCATTTCTGTAGATTAAGGATCCACCCATGGTCCGTAAGAAGTCGCGTAGTCAGGTTTATGCTTTGCAACAGTTGCTCTCTGCACACCGCTTTTAAAAGGAGATCGTCCAAGTAAGGGACGATGTTCACTCCCATCACGCGGAGTTGCAGCATCATCTCCGCCATAACTTTCGTGAACACCCTCGGTGTTAGGCCAAAGTGCAAGGCCACGAAACTGGAAGTGGCGGTCCTGCAACGCAAAATGGAGATAAGCCTGATGAGGGAGGCTGGAGGAAAGAAAATTCTGCACGCAACGGAGGAAAGGGTTCTTCACTGTTAGGGTAATAAGGATTTGGAATTCCTTGCCAGGGAAGGTGGTAATGGTGGACACTGTAAATGCATTTAAAAGGGGATTGTATTAATTTCTGATTGAAAAGGATATCCAAGGCTACAACACTTAAAATATTGAAGTTGTTAATCCAAGTGTAACGTGATTTGTAGTTGTTAACTAGTAATAAAACATTCTTCAGCAGATACATTAAAATCAACTCAAGTTAATACAATAAACAGGTTGAACGCGATGGACATTTTGCCGCTTTTAAACCTCAAATACTATGTTACTATGTATGCATCCTTGATATCCAGGGATACCAGGAATTCCCCTTCTTTCAGGCCAGAGACCACCGCTCTTAGAGATTCCATCTTGAGCTTGAACACATGTAGGTACAGGTTCAGAGACTTGAGGTTCAAGATCTGCCGTACCGAACTGTCCAATTTGGGTACCATGAATAGGCTGAATAAAATCTCCTGTTTTGGAACAGAGGAGGGACTGGAAAAATAACCTGGGTTTGTAGCAGTTTTTGAATGGCGTCCTACAAGGTAACTCTTGCTACAGGTGAAGCTGGTAAGCCGACCTGAAGAATCTGTGAGGAGGGAGTGCTTGAAATTCCAACCGGTAACCTTTGGATATTAGGTCTCCTACCCAAGGGTCCCGGCAGGATTCTGCCCAAACCTGGGCGAAATATTGCAGTCAAGCACCCACCTGATAGTTCCCGTGCAGCTGGGGCCAACCGTCACGCGGAGGGTTTAGTGGAGGAAGAACAAGATGTCTTGTCCAGGGATCCAGCGGACGCTGGTCTGCAAGATTTTCCTCGTGTACCTCTAGCTGCATTGGAGGCACCCCTGGCCTTACCTTGAAATCTGGCCACACGAAAGGACTGTAAAGAGGGGCCGGGGTAAGGTCTTCTAGCCGGAGGAGCTGCAGACGGCAGATAGGTGGACTTACCTGCCGTTGCTTGCGATATCCACTTGTTTAGTTCACCAAACAAGGTATCTTCTACGCCTTTCAATTTTACGATCCGCAGGATCTTTCAGGGAGATAACACCAGGTACAGGCAGTACAATTTTTTCGTGACAACCTGGAGACTAAAGTATCCACAATAGGTGGATTTTCCCAAACTTTTCTATCCTCAGGAGGAAAGGGGAAAGAGGTTTGCAACCACTTAGGGGTTTGAAACTTTTTGTCAGGATTAACCCATGTCTCCTTAAAAAGAGTTTAATTCCTTTGAAACAGGAAATGTGGCAGTAGATTTGAGCTTCACATTAAAAAATTACTCTTCATCAGGTTCCGCCTCTTTATCTGGGATATTGAGGACCTCCCTAATAGAGTATATTAGGGCTTCTACACCCTGAGACAGAGTAATGTCACCTTTGTCCCCATCTACTTCTCACTCTTCCAAATCTGGCATGTCCGTGTCAGAGTCAGATTGGAGCACCTGTGGGTGTGCATTTCTGTGAAACCACCACACACAGAAGACAGTCTGTGGTCAGAAGTATGAACTAAAACATCATCCACAGATTTTTTAAGCAGTTGTCTTTCCTGCCTGGCAGTAGGCAATTCAGCATTAATATTAGATATCATTCCTTTAAAAGAATCCAGCCATGCTGGTTCCTGGGTGCTGCTCCCCTGAGAGGGGGAGGGGGGGCACGGTGCACAGAGTACACAGCAGAGTTCCCTGGAGAAGGGGAACACTTTGTGCTACATGAGGGACATACAGCCGTTTTGCCTGACATGTTTGCACAGCAGAACACGCACACAATAGCAGTGAAATAACACAGTACACAGTAACAGAGATATAACACAGAACCCGAAACAGCCTGTATGGAGTGACACAGAGAGTGATAGAAGCAGCACACTATGCCTCAACAGCTAAAGCAAAGTCTAGCCGGGTATAAACTAGAGCCTTAGATAAGGGATCTAGTTCCACTTTCAATATATATTGCTCCTCCCTTTCTACAACCCCCTTGGTAACAGTACAAGGTGTTTTCAGAGGGTCCTTGGAGGAGCAGAGCTTCCCTGCATGCATCCTGGAGTCTGATGCAGCAGGAAATGGCGCCTCTGAGCTGGTGGTCCCGCTCTCCGGGAAGCCCCGCCGTCTTAATGGCGCGCGGTCCCTGCATTATATTTATATTGGCTTTTCATTATGTTTGCCCAGAAAAAGGGGTTAAAACCCCTTTACTGCACCAGCGCCAGTCTGTGGATATGCAGCAGGCACCGTAGCTGCAGCACTGCGTGTCCGCCGCACCCTCATGCCGTCATAATAACCGGGGACCCGCTAACCGGGACCCCGGTTCCTGTACTCACCGCACCAGGGTCTTCAGCTCTGTTAGGGGTGGCGGCATGCTGTTGGAGTGCTGCGCACGTCCTGGGGGTAATGCGAAACAACACCTCAGGAGCTTTGTCCTGTCAGCGGGGATCCGGACCATTAACCCTGTAAGAGGTTGGTTCTATCACCCCCCTAAGTCCCACGACGCAGGCAGACTGGTGCCAGCCAGTGCTGCCTGAAAATAACAAACTAAAATAAAGTTTTGAAGAAAACTCACATAGTCACATAGTCAGTGAGGTTGAAAAGAGGCAAAATGCCCATCGGGTTCAACCTGTATTCTGCGTTAATCTGTTCATATTATAATGTGCCTGCTGAATTAATGGTTTAGTGCCGATTGACAGCAATGATTCCTACCACTCCCAGATAATTTTAATGTCAATATGTTAAATGCTATAGCCCTGGATACGTTATCCTGTTAGAAATGTGTCCAATCTGTTTTTAAATGCATTTACAGAGTCTGCCATTATTACCTTCTCCGGCAGTGAGTTCCAAATCTTTATTGCCCTTACGGTGAAGAACCCTTTCCTATGTTGTGTACGGAATTTTCTCTCCTCTAGCCTCAGCGAGTGCCCGCGCGTCCTATACAGAGTTCTTTTATAAACAAATAGAAACATAGAAACATAGAATTTGACGGCAGATAAGAACCACTTGGCCCATCTAGTCTGCCCCTTTTTTATTTTATCCTTTAGGCAATCTCAACCCTTTTTTAACCTTGATTCTTTGTAAGGATATTCATATGCCTGTCCCAAGCATGTTTAAATTGCCCTACAGTCTTAGCCTCTACCACCTCTGATGGGAGGCTATTCCACTTATCCACTACCCTTTCTGTGAAGTAATTTTTCCTTAAATTTCCCCTGAACCTCCCCCCCTCCAGTCTCAATGTATGCCCTCGAGTTCTAATACTTCTTTTCCTTTGAAGAATGTTTCCCTCCTGAACTTTGTTAAGACCCTTTATATATTTGAAAGTTTCTATCATGTCTCCCCTTTCCCTTCTCTCCTCCAAACTATACATGTTAAGATCTTTTAGCCTTTCCGGGTAAGTTTTGTGATGTAGGCCATGCACCATTTTAGTTGCCCTTCTTTGTACACTCTCTAATGTATTTATATCCTTCTGGAGATAGGGTCTCCAGAACTGGACACAGTATTCCAGATGGGGCCGTACCAATGACCTATACAGTGGCATTATCACTTCTTTTTTCCTGCTACTGATTCCTCTCCCTATGCAACCAAGCATCTGACTTGCCTTTCTCATTGCTTTGTTGCATTGCTTTCCTGCCTTCAAGTCACTTGAAATAGTGACTCCTAAATCTCTTTCCTCCTCAGTCGTTTCCATTATAGTACCCTTGATACTATACTTAGCCTTTGGGTTTTTGAGACCCAAGTGCATGATTTTGCATTTTTTAGCATTAAACTGTAGTTGCCACGTTCTTGACCATTTCTCAAGCCTACCTAGGTCATTAATCATTTGTTTGACCCCTCCCGGTGTGTCTACCCTGTTGCATATCTTTGTATCATCTGCAAAAAGGCATATCTTCCCTTCAATACCATCTGCAATGTCACCAACAAAGATATTAAAGAGAACTGGACCAAGTACAGATCCCTGGGGTACTCCACTGGTAACATTTCCCTCCATAGATTGCACTCCATTAACTACGACTGTCTGTTTCCTATCCTGCAACCAGGTTCTTATCCATTTAACTGATTTATAATCCACCCCCAGGCTTTCAAGTTTATTTAGCAGTCTGCGATGTGGGACAGTGTCAAATGCCTTACTAAAGTCTAGATATGCTACATCTACAGCTCCCCCTTGATCTATTATTTTCATCACAGAGTCAAAAAAGTCAATAAGATTTGTTTGGCATGATCTCCCACCAGTAAATCCATGCTGTTTTGGATCCTGTAAGTTGTTTGATTTAAGATATTCCACTACTCTTTCTTTTAATAGTTTTTCCATTACTTTCCCTACTACTGATGTAAGGCTTACTGGTCTGTAGTTACTTGCTTCTTCCTTGCTTCCACTTTTGTGCAGTGGAACTACATTTGCTCTTTTCCAGTCCTCTGGAATAGCACCTGTATTTAGTGACTGGTTAAATAATTCTGTTAAAGGTGTAACCAGCACATCTTTTAGCTCTTTGAGTATCCTTGGGTGTATCCCATCTGGTCCCATTGATTTATCCACTTTTAGTTTTGAAAGTTCTGTTAGGACCTTCTCCTCTGTAAATGTACTTTCATCTACCTTATTTTTATGAATGTCCTTGCAATTTAACTGTGGCCCCATCCCTTCTTCTGTAGTAAATACTGAGCAAAAATAATTATTTAGGTGATCTGCTATTGCCTTGTCTCCCTCCACCAAATGCCCACTCTCTGTCTTAAGTCTTATTATTCCTCCATTTGATTTTCTCCTTTCACTTATATACTTAAAAAAAGTTTTGCCCCCTTTATCTACTGACTGGGCCATTTTCTCCTCAGCTTCTGCCTTTGCACGTCTGATCACTTTCTTAGCATCCTTCCGTCTGTCCAGATACACCTCTTTGTCGTTATTATTTTGAGTCTGTTTGTATTTCCTAAAAGCCATCTTTTTTGCTTTCACACTAGTTGATACTACTTTTGTGAACCACACTGGCTTCCTTTTCCTGGTGCTTTTCCTAACCATTTTGATACAAAGGTCTGTTGCACTTAGTAATGCACTTTTAATTTTTTTCCACCTCTCCTGCACTCCTTCCAAGTTCCTCCAGTCTGCCAATGAATCACTTAAACATCTCCCCATTTTTGCAAAGTCTGCATTTCTAAAATCCAACACCTTTGTTTTTGTGTGAGAGGAGTTGGATCCTGTCTTTATACGAAACCATACTGCTTGATGATCACTGGATCCCAGGTGCTCACCCACATATATATCAGATATCCTATCACCATTTGTAAGAATTAGATCTAATATTGAGTCTTTGCGAGTGGGCTCCCTCACCAATTGCTTGAGAGATGCTCCCTGTAAGGAATGTAGAAATTTGCCACTTGTAGCTGAACTTGCAAAAGACCCCTCCCAATTTACATCAGGTAAATTAAAGTCTCCCATGATTATGACTTCTCCCTTAAAAGCCATTTTAGAGATGTCCAACAATAGGTTCCTGTCCAAATCCTGCCCCTGGCCTGGTGGTCTATAGATCACCCCAATGCGAATAATGTCCTTCTTCCCAGTTTCTATGGTGACCCAAAGGGCCTCAGTTTTGGCTTCAATATTTTGTATTAAAGTAGCATTTATGCTTTTTTTCACATACATTGCTACCCCTCCTCCTATTCTTCCTATTCTATCTTTCCTAAATAAATTGTATCCTGGTATAGCTAAGTCCCAGTCATGATTCTCATTGCACCAAGACTCTGTAATTGCCACAAAATCCAGGTTATCCCTTGTCATTATCGCAATTAGCTCTGGAATTTTGTCTCCTAAGCTCCTAGCATTTGCAGACATAGCTTTAAGAATTTTTTCTGTGCATTTGTTAGTAGTAGCCATGTCCAGAGCGTACAAAATAAATGACAAGTTTAAAGTTGAAATTACCTGTTTGGGGATGTTGCTCAGTATTTGTTTTCTTTTACTAATCAGTAATCATACTCTGTCCTTACACCATGACTATACCTTACTAAATATAAAAACATAGTACACCTGACCACAATGGGTAAATGTTCAAAGGAGGTAATCACCAGTCAGTATGCAATAATAAACTGTTTCACTGAGCAACTTCCCCACACATGCAATGACATTTACAAGAAATCATTACATAAAGAAACATACATAAGTTTGCATAAGAGAGAACTGTAGTGAGCAGATTGGGGATGCCTTTTCATAGTTTTTTTTAAAAACAGATGATATGCATAAGATGAATTACATACTTTTGAGGCATTAAGGCAGTCCTTTTGTGGTAGTGTTGGTGTGTTGATGTTTTCCTTCTGTTTTCCTTCGGTTTAACGCTATTTTTATAATAACACTTTTATGTCAGCACTTCTATGGAAGCACATCCAGCCGATGGCTATCCAGCCGTATACTCAACTTCAAATAGGAAAAATATCCATGTGAATGCAATGATTGCAAACTCCACCCAAAACCATCCCCCTTTAAACTAAGGCCATAAATTAGCTTAGAAAAACATACATTACATACCAATAAGGCAGCCAACTATATCTCTACGGCTTTCTTTCTCTGCTGCTAACTCCTTGCAATGATATTTGAAGATATTAATAATGTCTCCTCTCAGTCTCCTTTTTTCTAGTGTATACATATTTAACCTAGTAAGCCTTTCCTCGTATTCCAGCAACTCTAACCCTTTAATCAATTTAGTAGCTCGCCTTTGAACTCTTTCTAGTTCCCCAATATCTATTTTGTAATATGGGGCACAGAACTGAACACAATATTCCAGGTGCAGGCGTACCAATGATTTGTACAGTGAGAGGATTACATCTTCGTCCTTTGTCTCAAGGCCCCGTTTAATGCACGCAAGCACTTTACTTGCCTTCTTTGCTGCAGTTTGGCATTGTGTACTAAGCCTATTATCTATGAGCACCCCCAAATCTTTTTCCACCATATTTACCCCTAGATTTTCTCCATCTAGAGTGTAGGATGCAAGTGTGTTTTTTGTCCCAAAATGCATAACTTTGCATTTTTCTATGTTGAACCTCATTTTCCATTTAGACGCCCAGATTTCCAGTTTAACTAAGTCATTCTGTAGAGACTTCACATCGGTTTCTGAATTAATTACCTTACACAGTTTAGTGTCGTCTGCAAAGATTGACACTGTGCTTTCCAGGCCTATTCCTAGATCATTGATAAATATAGTGAACAGCAGTGGGCCAAGAACAGACCCTTGTGGTATTCCGTTGAGTACTGGTGCCCAGCTGGAGAACATTCTATTGACCACTACTCGTTGTACCCTGTTATCCAGCCAATTACCTATCCATGTACAAATAGTATTTCCTAGGCCAAGTTCCCTTAATTTGTGGACCAGTCTCCTATGTGGCACTGTATTGAAGGCTTTTGCAAAATCTAAGTAAACCATGTCCACTGCTTTTCCCTACTCAAGATTCTTGCTCACTTCCTCATAGAAGCTAATTAAGTTGGTTTGACATGATCTGTTCCTTACAAACCCATGCTGACTTTTGGTAATAAACTTGGTTGCCTGTAGGTGATCCCCTATGCTATCCCTCAAAATGCCTTCTAATATTTTACCCACTATAGAGGTTAAACTAACTGGTCTATAGTTTCCAGGATTATTTTTTGTTCCCTTTTTAAAAAAAGGCACTACCTCAGCTATGCGCCAATCCTTTGGTACCATGCCTGATCTAATTGAACTATTGAAAATCGGGTATAGGGGTTTTGATAGCTCCATAATAATCCTCGGATGAAAACCGTCTGGGCCTGGTGATTTATTAATCTTTATTTTGCTTAGGCTCTCCAGGACTACTTCCTCACTTAAACAAGTATCTAGCCAAGAGTCTTTACCTTCACTGTCGTTAAGCACTACTTTTTTAATGGGCCCACGTTCTCCTTCTTCAACCTTTTACTGTTTATATATTTATAAAACATTTTAGGATTGGTTTTACTCTCTATAGCGATTTGCTTTTCGTTTGCAATTTTAGCTGCTCTTATTACTTTTTTTGCATATTTTATTGCATTCCTTGTAATACCGGAATGACTTCTCCCCTCCATTAGATTTAAATGTTTTGAATGCACGCCTCTTATTACCCATTGCTTCTTTGACCTCCTTATTAAGCCACATTGGTTTGCGTTTAGTACTCCTGCGTTTACTGTTCATTGGAATGAATTTGTGAATATTGTTTTCAATTAACCCTTTTAAAGCATCCCACATTTCCGAAGTGTCCTTGCCATGAAACAACTCTTCCCAGTCAATGCCGTTTAGTGCCCGTCTCAGCATATTGAAGTTAGCTTTTCTAAAGATGAATATTTTGGTTGCTCCCTTATAGCTATTTTTCTTGAAACGGATGTCAAGTGATCATATAGTGATCGCTGTTTCCCAAGGTCTCCCCAACTTTAGTGTTTGATATAATGTCCACATTACTGGTAATAACTAGGTCCAGAACAGTTTTACCTCTAGTTGGGTCCTCGACTAATTGAGTCAAGAATTGAACCTTCAATGTATTTAAAAACCTGCTGCTCCTAGTTTTTAAACATGAATCGTTCCTCCAATTTATATCAGGATAGTTAAAGTCTCCTAACACTAGGATGTGCCCCATTCCTGCTGCTTTTTCAATTTGCTGTAAGAGTTGTTCCTCCTCATGTACGCGGATATCCGGTTGCTTGTAACAAGTGCCAATGACTAGTTTCTTTGCTTCAGTGCCCTCACCTGTGATCTCAACCCATAGCGACTCCACGTTATCTCCAATCCCCTTGTAAATAGTACCTATTAAGCATGGTTTAAGAGATGGTGTAACGAAGATACATATCCCTCCTCCCCTTTTGGTAGCCCTATGCATCCTAAAAAGAGAATAACCCTCCAAAAACGCAACCCAGTCGTTAGAGTCGTCCCACCATGTTTCCGTAATACCTATAATATCGTACTGGAATTTTGATACAAGACATTCCAATTCTCCCATTTTATCCGATAGGCTTCTTGCATTCGCAAGCATACATTTTAGCTTAGTGTTTCCCTTAACGGTTTGTTTTAATGGTATCTTATCTGTCTTTCTATAATTACTCTAACCGATTGTTAATCTCCTCCCTCCATTTCCACCACCATCATACTTAATACCTCCTACCTCACTACTATCACTATTTGACGTAATAAGCCTTTCTATATCCCGCCCCCTGATGTTAGTACCTTCCCTTATGCTATGGGCATCCTTTTCTATATTCCATATTGTTGTGCAATACTCATCCGTAGGTAATAAATTTGGAATATCTTGGACAATACCTGTGTCAGTAATTCCGGTGTCAATACCCATGCAGATACCCTTGCCCTTGTCTGCTGATCTTTCGCTCCCCCCTTCTCCTCCCCCAAATTGTTCACTACCCCGATCTTTACTGTTCTCTCTGTTTGTTCCGTAGATTCTAGCTAAACCCTCCCCCCAGGCTCCTAGTTTAAAAGCTCCTCCAACCTTTAACCATCCTACCCCCCAGCACCGCAGCCCCCTCCTCATTCAGGTGCAATACATCACGACAAAAAAGATGGCACCTGACTGAGAAGTCCGCCCAGTGTTCCAAGAACACAAACCCCTCCTTCCTACACCAGTCTCTAAGCCACACATTCACCTCCCTGATCTCCCTCTGCCTTCCTGGGCTAGCGCGTGGCACTGGTAATATTTTGGAGAATATTACCTTAGATGTCCTTGCCTTAATTTTCTTGCCTAATTCCCTGTAGTCTTTCTTAAGGACATCCCACCTACCACTAACTTTGTCATTGGTGCCAACATGCACCTAGACCGCCAGGTCTTTACCAGCCCCTCCCAACAATCTATCTGCCCGGTCCACGATGTGCCGTACCCGAGCACCAGAGAGACAACAGACTGTACGGCGATCATGGTCCCGGTAGCAGATTGCCCTGATGATAGAATCCCCTACTATCACAATCTGACTAGGTACCTTACTATCTTTTTTCCCATCTGTCCTGGGGGGGACCGCTCCTCTGGTTGCTAGAGGGAACAGTCTCCTCCGGTTTCGTCATTTCCTCAATGTCTCCAGAGAATGCACCCATTTCCTTGGGCACATTTTTCTAAACTGAGTCTGTAGGAGAGGCATAGAGGGGAGGAGCCAGCACACACTGAAGATTTTTAAAGTGCCAAGGCTCCAATGAACTCCATCTATACCCGATGGTACTAATACCATCCCAGTATCCCCTAGGACGTTAGAGAAATAATAATGTTAACTGCACATGAGCTTTTCACAACCAAAGCAAATGCTAATTAACTTTTCTTGTACTCATGACCTGGTTGGGTGTAAGTACACCTCATGTACATCTCGCGCATAGGCTACTGCTGCTAAGCTGGATGCCTGTTTATTTATTATTTATTTATTAACAGTTTCTTATATAGCGCAGCATATTCCGTTGCGCTTTACAATTAGAACAACAGTAATAGAACAAAACTGGGTAAAAACAGACAGACATAGAGGTAGGAAGGCCCTGCTCACAAGCTTACAATCTATAGGGAAATAGGCATAGATACACAAGGATAGATGCTACCTATTGCATAATGGTCCACCAGATTGCTAGGTTCTTAATGGGTTGTATGATGATACCCCACAAAGTTATCCAAGTGTCAGGAGGGTGTGAGACTAAAGAAAGGCAAGATATGTGATGTTATAAATACTCTACAGAGGATGTAATTAGATAGGGAAGCACTGAAGGTTATGTGGGTGGGTCTGGAATTTGATAGGCTTGTCTGAAGAGGTGAGTTTTCAGGGAACATTTAAAGGTTTGGAGACTAGAGGCGAGTCTTACTGTGCGTGGGAGGGCATTCCACAGAGTGGGTGAAGCCCGGATAAAGTCCTGTAATTTTGAGTTCAGATGCCTCGGTCTCAGCAAATGTCTCCCCTTCCGAATACAATTCAAGCTTCTCACGCTCACTTACAAAGCTCTTACCCATTCCTCTCCTATTTACATATCTGACCTTATCTCCCTTTACACTCCCACCTGACCTTTTCGCTCTACAAATTCATGCTGCTTCAGCTGCCAACTGATTACTTCCTCCCATTCCTGCCTTCAAGATTTTGGCCATGGTGCTCCCTACCACTGGAATTCTGTACCTCTCTCTATAAGACTCCACCTATCTACAAAACTTTAAATGGGTTCTCAAGACCCACTTCTTCATCAAACCCAGCAGTCTCTCATCCTAACCTTCTGCTACATATGCTCACTTCTACCCACATCTCTCATCCTAACCCTCTGCTACATGCTCACTTCTATCCCATCTCTCATCCTAACCCTCTGCTACATGTTCACATCTACCCCATCTCTCATCCTAACCCTATGCTACATGCTCACATCTACCCCATCTCTCATCCTAACCCTCTGCTACATGCTCACTTCTATCCCATCTCTCATCCTAACCCTCTGCTACATGCTCATTTCTATCCCATGTCTCGTCCTTACCCTCTGCTACATGCTCACATCTACCCCATCTCTCATCCTAACCCTATGCTACATGCTCACTTCTACCCCTGCTCTCATCCTAACCCTCTGTTACATGCTCACTTCTACCCCTGCTCTCATCCTAACCCTATGCTACATGCTCACATCTATCCCTTCTCTCATCCTAACCCTCTGCTACATATGCTCACTTCTACCCACATCTCTCATCCTAACCCTCTGCTACATGCTCACTTCTATCCCATCTCTCATTCTAACCCTCTGCTACATGCTCACTTCTACCCCTGTTCTCATCCTAACCCTATGCTACATGCTCACATCTACCCCTTCTCTCAGAGGACACCTGTAGTTGCAGGTGGTGAGTGGCTGGTTGGCCAGGCAACATCCATAGAGTTGCTCACTGATGGCAAGTTTCTAATACCAGCAGAGCCAAACAAACTGGTATCACCAGGACTCCATGGTAGAGAAAGTTTATCCGGGCACAGGCTGAATACCCAGTTTGAATTTACAGCAAAAAATAAGATTTTACTCACCGGTAAATCTATTTCTCGTAGTCCGTAGTGGATGCTGGGGACTTCGTAAGGACCATGGGGAATAGACGGCTCCGCAGGAGACTGGGCACATCTAAAGAAAGATTTAGGACTATCTGGTGTGCACTGGCTCCTCCCCCTATGACCCTCCTCCAAGCCTCAGTTAGGAACTGTGCCCGGAAGAGCTGGCACAATAAGGAAGGATTTTGAATCCCGGGTAAGACTCTTACCAGCCACACCAATCACACCATATAACACGTGATAGGAACCCCGGTTAACAGTATGATAAACAATTGGAGCCTCTGAAGAGATGGCTCACAACAAAACCCGATTTTTGTAACAATAACTATGTACAAGTATTGCAGACAATCCGCACTTGGGACGGGCGCCCAGCATCCACTACGGACTACGAGAAATAGATTTACCGGTGAGTAAAATCTTATTTTCTCTGACGTCCTAGTGGATGCTGGGGACTCCGTAAGGACCATGGGGATTATACCAAAGCTCCCAAAGGGGCGGGAGAGTGCGGATGACTCTGCAGCACCGAATGAGAGAATTCCAGGTCCTCCTCAGCCAGGGTATCAAATTTGTAGAATTTTGCAAACGTGTTTGCCCCCGACCAAGTAGCTGCTCGGCAAAGTTGTAAAGCCGAGACCCCTCGGGCAGCCGCCCAAGATGAGCCCACCTTCCGTGTGGAATGGGCTTTTACAGATTTAGGCTGCGGTAAGCCTACCGCAGAATGCGCCAGCTGAATAGTGCTACAAATCCAGCGCGCAATAGACTGCTTAGAAGCAGGAGCACCCAGCTTGGTGGGTGCATACAGGATAAACAGCGAGTCAGTCTTTCTGACTCCAGCCGTCCTGGAAATATAAATTTTTAGGGCCCTGACTACGTCCAGCAACTTGGAATCCTCCAAGTCCCTAGTAGCCGCAGGCACCACAATAGGTTGGTTCAAGTGAAAAGCTGAGACCACCTTTGGGAGAAACTGAGGATGAGTCCTCAATTCTGCCCTATCCATATGGAAAATCAGATAAGGGCTTTTACAAGACAAAGCCGCCAATTCTGAAACCCGCCTGGCTGACGCCAAGGCCAACAGCATAACCACTTTCCACGTGAGATATTTTAAATCCACAGTCTTAAGTGGTTCGAACCAATGTGATTTCAGGAATGCCAAAACCACATTGAGATCCCAAGGTGCCACTGGGGGCACAAAAGGAGGCTGAATATGCAGAACTCCTTTGACAAAAGTCTGAACTTCGGGCAGTGAAGCCAGTTCTTTTTGGAAGAAAATCGACAGAACCGAAATCTGGACCTTTATGGACCCCAATTTGAGGCCCAACGTCACCCCTGCTTGCAGGAAGTGCAGGAATCGACCCAGTTGAAATTCCTCCGTCGGGGCCTTCATGGCCTCACACCAAGCAACATATTTTCGCCAAATGCGGCGATAATGTTTTGCGGTGACATCCTTCCTGGCTTTGATCAGGGTAGGGATGACTTCCTCCGGAATACCCTTTTCCTTCAGGATCCGGTGTTCAACCGCCATGCCGTCAAACGCAGCCGCGGTAAGTCTTGGAACAGACAGGGTCCCTGCTGCAGCAGGTCTTGTCTGAGCGGCAGAGGCCAAGGGTCCTCTGTAAGCATCTCTTGAAGTTCCGGGTACCAAGCTCTTCTTGGCCAATCCGGAACCACGAGTATGGTTTTCACTCCTCGCCTTCTTATTATTCTCAGTACCTTGGGTATGAGAGGTAGAGGAGGAAACACATAAACCGACTGGTACACCCATGGTGTCACTAGAGCGTCCACCGCTATCGCCTGAGGGTCTCTTGACCGGGCGCAATATCTTTTCAACTTCTTGTTGAGGCGGGACGCCATCATGTCTACCTGTGGTTTTTCCCACCGGTTGACCAGCATTTGGAAAACTTCTGGATGAAGTCCCCATTCTCCCGGGTGGAGGTCGTGCCTGCTGAGGAAGTCTGCTTCCCAGTTGTCCACTCCCGGAATGAACACTGCCGTCAGTGCTAACACATGATTCTCTGCCCATCTGAGAATCCTTGTGGCTTCTGCCATCGCCCTCCTGCTTCTCGTGCCGCCCTGTCTGTTTACATGGGCGACCGCCGTGATGTTGTCTGACTGGATCAGTACCGGCTGGTTTTGAAGCAGGGGTCTTGCCTGGCTTAGGGCATTGTAAATGGCCCTTAATTCCAGGATATTTATGTGAAGAGAAATCTCCTGATTTGACCACAGTCCCTGGAAATTTCTTCCCTTTGTGACTACCCCCCAGCCCCGAAGGCTGGCATCCGTGGTCACCAGGACCCAGTCCTGTATTCCGAATCTGCGGCCCTCTAGTAGATGAGCCCTCTGCAGCCACCACAGCAGCGACACCCTGGTTCTGGCCGATAGGATTATCCGCTGTTGCATCTGGAGATGGGACCCGGACCATTTGTCCAACAGGTCCCACTGGAACGTCCTTGCGTGGAACCTTCCGAATGGAATTGCTTTGTACGAAGCTACCATTTTTCCCAGGACTCGTGTGAATTGATGTACCGACACTTTTCCTGGTTTTAGGATGTCTCTGACCAGAGATGACAATTCCTCGGCTTTTTCCAGTGGAAGAAACACTCTTTTCTGGTCTGTGTCCAGAATCATTCCCAGGAACAGAAGACGTGTCGTCGGGACCAGCTGTGACTTTGGAATGTTTAGAATCCAGCCGTGCTGTTGTAGCACTTCCTGAGAAAGTGCCACCCCCCCTATCAACTGTTCTTTGGACCTCGCCTTTATCAGGAGATCGTCCAAGTACGGGATAATTAAAACTCCCTTCTTGCGAAGGAGTATCATAATTTCGGCCATTACCTTGGTAAAGACCCTCGGTGCCGTGGATAACCCAAACGGCAGCGTCTGGAACTGATAGTGACAGTCCTGTACCACAAATCTGAGGTACTCCTGGTGCGGAGGGTAAATGGGGACATGCAGGTACGCATCCTTGATGTCCAGGGATACCATGTAATCCCCCTCCTCCAGGCTCGCAATAACCGCCCTGAGCGATTCCATCTTGAACTTGAACCTTTTGATATAAGTGTTCAAGGCCTTTAAATTTAAGATGGGTCTCACCGAACCGTCCGGTTTCGGTACCACAAACATTGTGGAGTAGTAACCCTTTCCTTGTTGAAGGAGGGGTACCTTGACGATCACTTTCTGTGAATACAGTTTTTGAATAGCCACCAACAAACACTGCCTCCCTGGCAGAGGGAGTTGCCGGCAAGGCAGATTTTAGGAAACGGCGGGGGGGAGACGTCTCGAATTCCAGCCTGTACCCCTGAGATACTACTTGAAGGACCCAGGGATCCACTTGTGAGAGAGCCCACTGTGTGCTGAAAAACCTGAGACGTGCCCCCACCGTTCCCGATTCCGCCTGAGCAGCCCCAGCGTCATGCTGTGGACTTACCGGACGCAGGGGAGGACTTCTGCTCCTGGGAACTAGCTGTGCGCTGCAGCTTTTTCCCCCTTCCTCTGCCCCTCGGCAGAAAGGATGAGCCTCTAGCCCGCTTATTTTTCTGGGGCCGAAAGGACTGTACCTGATAATACGGTGCTTTCTTTTGCTGTGGGGTAGCCTGTGACAAAAAGGTCGATTTCCCAGCAGTAGCTGTGGAAACGAGGTCTGAAAGACCTTCCCCAAAAAGTTCCACCCCTTTATAGGGTAAAACTTCCATGTGCCGCTTGGAGTCGGCATCACCTGACCATTGCCTAGTCCATAACCCCCGTCTGGCGGCAATGGACATAGCGCTTATTTTTGATGCCAGCCAGCAAATATCCCTCTGTGCATCACGCATGTATAAGACCGCGTCTTTAATATGGTCAATCGTTAGCAAAATATTGTCCCTATCCATGGTATCAATGTTTTCCGACAGGGAGTCTGACCACGCAGCAGCAGCACTGCACATCCAAGCTGATGCAATAGCGGGTCTCAATATAATGCCCGTGTGTGTGTATATAGCTTTTAGGGTACTTTCCTGCTTTCTATCAGCAGGTTCTTTTAGGGCGGCCGTATCCGGAGACGGTAGTGCCACCTTCTTTGATAAGCGTGTCAGCGCTTTATCTACCCTAGGGGGAGTTTCCCAGCGTGACCTATCCTCTGGCGGGAAAGGGTACGCAGCCATTAACCGTTTAGAAATGATCAATTTCTTATCTGGGGAAGACCACACTTCCTCACACACCTCATTTAATTCGTCAGATGCAGGAAAAACTACTGGTAGTTTTTTCTCACCAAACATAATACCCTTTTTTGTGGTACCTGGGGTATCATCAGAAATGTGTAATACATTTTTCATAGCCTCAATCATATAACGGGTGGATCTATTGGAGGGTACACTCGTCTCATCATCGTCGACACTGGAGTCGGTATCCGTGTCGACATCTGTATCTGTCATCTGAGGTAGCGGGCGTTTTATAGCCCCTGATGACATTTGAGACGCTTGGACAGGCACAAGCTGAGTAGCCGGCTGTCCTATGTCGTCAAACCTTTTATGTAAGGAGCTGACACTGTCACGTAATTCCTTCCATAAGTCCATCCACACTGGTGTCGACCCCGCAGGGGGTGACATTACATTCACAGGCATTTGCTCCGCCTCCACATCATTATCCTCATCATACATGTCGACACAGCAGTACCGACACACAGCAGACACACAGGGAATGCTCTTACAGAGGACAGGACCCCACAAAGCCCTTTGGGGAGACAGAGGGAGAGTATGCCAGCACACACCAGGGCGCTATATAACACAGAGATATCACTATACAGAGTGTTTTCCCCTATAGCTGCCTATATATTATATACATATATATATATATATATACTGCACCTAAATTGTGCCCCCCCTCTCTTTTTTACCCTTTCTGTAGTGCAGGACTGCAGGGGAGAGCCAGGGAGCTTCCTTCCAGCGAAGCTGTGAGGGAATAATGGCGCCAGTGTGCTGAGGGAGTTGGCTCCGCCCCTTTTTCGGCGGGCTTTCTCCCGCTATTTTATAGTTTCTGGCAGGGGTTAATATACACCTATATAGCCTCTGGGGCTATATATGGTGTTAGTTTTGCCAGCCAAGGTGTTATTATTGCTGCTCAGGGCGCCCCCCCCTAGCGCCCTGCACCCATCAGTGACCGCAGTGTGTGGTGTGCATGAGGAGCAAAGGCGCACAGCTGCAGTGCTGTGCGCTACCTTGGAGAAGACAGAAGTCTTCAGCCACCGATTTTCCGGACCACCTTCTTGTTTCTGGCTCTGTAAGGGGGACGGCGGCGCGGCTCCGGGAACGGACGACGAGGTCGGGTCCTGTGTTCGATCCCTCTGGAGCTAATGGTGTCCAGTAGCCTAAGAAGCCCAAGCTACCACCACTTAGGTAGGTTCGCTTCTTCTCCCCTTAGTCCCTCGTTGCAGTGAGCCTGTTGCCAGCAGGTCTCACTGAAAATAAAAAACCTAAACTATACTTTCTTCCAGGAGCTCAGGAGAGCCACTAGTGTGCATCCAGCTCAGCCGGGCACAGAAATCTAACTGGGGCTTGGAGGAGGGTCATAGGGGGAGGAGCCAGTGCACACCAGATAGTCCTAAATCTTTCTTTAGATGTGCCCAGTCTCCTGCGGAGCCGTCTATTCCCCATGGTCCTTACGGAGTCCCCAGCATCCACTAGGACGTCAGAGAAATATGTTCTTGTTGTTTTTCCCAACATTGGGGCAGATGTATGAAGCCTGGAGAAGTGATAAAGCAATGATAAATGGTAGGTGATAACGCACCAGCCAATCAGCTCCTGTCATTTTTCAAAACCGTAATGATTGGTTGGTGCGTTATCACCTTCCGCTTATCACTGCTTTATCACTTCTCCAGGCTTAATACATCTGCCCCATTGTCAGCTATAGAATTAGATGATTGTCTTCCTCAGTCTAGAGCTAATTACTCTGATCGGAGCAAACAACCAATAGATTGCTATGGGTTACAGAATAATTGTAAACATCACATACCTCACATGTGTAAAGTCAGTGATTGATTGATTGATTGATTGATTGATTGAATTAATTATAAATAAGTCAATACTCACAGTCTTAGATAGTGTTTGTTTTCTGAAGAGAAAGGCCACGTTCAGCCCATCCACCACAATATCATAGGGCGGCCTAGAGTTCACAAACTCAAGAAACCTCTGCAACTCCTGCAAAGTCAAAACCAGAATGCATATATTACACACAGAGTATACACGTGTTTACAGACATTTACAAATCTGCTTCTATTTAATAATTGCATTATTATTATCATCATCATCATCATCATATGTTAGTAAAAGGTCACCGCAGTTCTGCCTTGGCTTCACCCTGCTCTATCCGCCCGCTCTCGATCCACTGTTCAACCCCTTTTCTTTTGCACTGTCTCACCCACCTCCCCCGCTCGGTACCAATTTATTATGTTGACCATCAAACAAGTTTAAAGTTGCACTGTCACCTAGGAAACATTTTTCCAGTGATGACCACTTCCTCCAGTATGCAGCCATTTTTCAAAATTTCAGGGGGAGAAGTACCAAACCTTCTAAAGCGGATAGGTAAAGTTACCCATAGCAACCAATCAGAGTATAGATATTTTATCGAATGTACAACTTTATAAATGATTGGTTGCTATGCCCAACTTCTCCACTTGTCCTCTTTAGAAGTATGATGCATCTCCCCTTTAGTGTTAAATTGTTTGGACCATGTAATCCAGAATAATTACCTCCATGCTGTGCAACGCCTGCCTGAGACTTAAGGTTGGCAATTTGTGTAGAACACTAAGGCATGCCCATATGGTTGCCTTTAGCGCTGGTGGCATCTGTACAGTTTGCTTTGGCACTAATGGAACCAGAGGTGATGAGTTTTGTGCTAACAGTCAGCCACACCTGTGTTAGGAGACACTCAACTAAAGCTGGGCACACACTAGACTATATGTCGTCCGAACCGGCAGTATGGCCACCACCGTCGCTGCCAGCACCGACGAGTGTTTATGCACTTGCCAATGCTGGCTCTCCCGCTGGGTCCCACCGCTGCCGATGTGGCTGGGTGTACACTTCCTCTAATGTGTACCCTGCTTAAGAAATTGTGCATCAAGGAAGTTCATTAGACTCCAGGAAACGGAATACCTTTGAATATCTCTAATTAATATTGCTACGCTGTCATGTAAGACATAAATAGATTCATATAAAAGGCTGACCTTTCCCTGTATATAAATAGCCCACATAATAAGCGGAAATAGTACAATCTTTACAAAGTCAGTTGTAGCCTAAAGCAGTGCTATTCAAAGCCAGTCATAGGAAACATGGCCTGATTGTGACACAGTCACGTCTGTCCTTGCGTCTTTTGCAGCAGTCGTGTATGCAATTTTATACTTATGCTGCTACAAAGTCCTTCCATGACGTACATCAGTGCGTCCTCCTGTGCAAGGACTGAGATGCCTACTCGCAGCACTGTATTACCAACCGGTGCGTCTTTAGACTTGCACGAGTCCTATGGCAGGTGCAGTTTCTTCATCTGATTATGGCCTTCAATGTGTGTGACTGTGCGTCTCTGTATGCAACCGCTTTCAGTGACATACCTGTGACATAAGATGCAACATCTCTGTGCGTCTTTTCAGCCAACCCCATGTTACCTCACAAATTAAGGGACGTCCAGGAACGTCCCTTAATTTCTGCTACTGTGTGCCTAAAACAGATCTGCGACTTTGCATAAATAAAATCGAGATGCATTTGTGTTGTGACACAAGATGCATGCCCAGACGGGAACTGTCTCTCCACTGCATCCGACACAGAATCAGGCCCTAATAGTGCATGTTTTCCATACCTCCTTGCTGCAGCACAGATTCATTACTAACGGACTCATTTTAAAAGATCCACAGGTGGTTATAATTATGTTGCTTGTGATTCTGTGAGGAGAACTGGAAAACATGCACTGCTAGTGTATCCCGAAGACTGGATATGAAAAGCACTAGCCTAAAGAATAAAAATATCCTCCAAAGTACACTATTTATTTAAAGTCATGAGAGTCTGCATAATTTGAGTAATTAGCTAGAATGCGACAGTGTCTCCCTGCAGAGTACAATGTCAGCATTAATGCACACAACAGGTATACTAACTAAAACATATTGCTGACGGCCCACATACAAATATCACCGCCCAGTAATGGGTAATGTCTCGAAATGGCCTATTTTCTCTGCAGCAATTCACAGCAGTTTGTTATGAACCACTGCAGACATCTCCATTAGACCTTATAGAGCTCTCCTAAAGAGGACTGGACTGACAAGGCACCCAGTGCTCCAAGCTATGATACCGCCAGAGGGGGGAGGGGTGTTGTGGATTCTGTTACCCAGAGGTTAAGGTGTGTGTGTGTGTGTGTGTGTGTGGGGGGGGGGCGCTAGTGTTACTGATGAGCTGCAACCACCTCCCCCTTCCTCAGGTCCAGGTGGATCCATGGTCCTCCTCCATCTACAGCCCACCCATCCTGGTACTCACACATGCTGTCTCTGTTGGAAAGCATTCATCCCCTCCTCAGGTCCAGGCACTATTGTGGTCATTATGTGTACGGGGCACTACTATTGTGGTCATTATGTGTAAGTGGCACTACTACTACTGTGGGTGCCACTACTACTGCGGGAATTCTGTGTATAAGCGGCACTACTGTGGTCATTATGTGTAAGGGGCACTACAACTTTGGGCATTATGTATAAGGGGCACTACTATTGTGGGAATTGTGTATAAGGGACACTACTGTGGGCATTGTATATACTGGGCACTACTAAGTGACATAACGTATATAAAGGATACCATTGTGTAGTGCAACGTGAATAAAGGGAACTACTGAGTGACGTAGCCATAATAAGGGGCATTACTATGTGGCGTAATGTGAATTAGGGGCACTACATGCAGTATAATGTGAATAAGATTGTGCTACTGTGTGGTGTAATTTGAACTGGGGGTACAATTGTGTGATCACGCTGCTTCTTTGTGAGATCAATGTCCCTTTATACAGTATGGGAAATAGGGCACTAATTTACAGTTTGCAGGGGATTGACAAAAACACTAGCACTGGCCCTGACTCCGCTTAACGTGAGGGGGGGTTAGGTGGGGGGTAAACGAGTTCCACCACCTCTCCAGGACCACTTTAAGCCCTGCTGTTACCTATTTTATTACAGAACTTCCGTTGATGCTAGGGGCATAATACCAATCAAGGGACTGGAGCCTTTGGGGTATATCTAGATAGCTGATCACAACTGACAGCTTCTTAAATAGGAGGTTCAAACACTGTAAAAAAAAAAAAAAATTACCCAGCTCTGGCTAAAGCTATCATTGCCAGCTCTTGATGTGCTCCGGATCCACCAAATATTTATACATGGTGGGCGCTTATTAATGATACCACCTAGAGCGTTATGTCTACACTAGCCAAAAATCCCTCCTGAAATGTCATAAGTTATGGGATAGATGGTCTCCGGACACCCCCTAGAGAGTCTTCCTTATGATAGCCCACTATCTCCTTCCTTCTTGTTTGTTTTGATGCTCCCACGCGCCAAGACGTTTTCTCAGCTTATTACTCTTATTTTCACATATACGGTTTATGTTCATCAATCTTTTGGTATTGCTTACGGTTTCAACTCGATTCACGTTTATGGTCTGTGACTTGCGCTTGAAAGTTTGCCGTTCTCTGACAGTCTCTTGTTTTTATTTTATCAGCTACTATGGTGATGTAATGTCTTAATTGATTTTCTTTGCATTGTAACAAAAAAATTAAAAAAAATCAGCAAAAAATTTACTTGATTAAATAAATAAATAAATAAATATATAACGTAGGATTTGCTTTGGATTTTAAGTTTCAGGTGGACCCTGTGACCAGAATATATTATACTGTAGTTCTAATGTATTAGCCATGAACTTTTGCTCATTTGTAATGCCTGGTGAATTCAGTGCTTACTGGCAGTGGTCCAAGGGAATAGGACTTCCATAATATTCCAAATTTATTAACACCATAAAGTAGGAACTGCTAATTAGGAAAGCCCCACTGCACAGAGCAAGCAAAATCTGCATCCACTTGGGTTCCATAAGAAACCATTCTATCAATATCCCAACCCAATACCATCAGGTTAGGACGTCACACCAAGTCACAATCCTTTGGCCTATACATAAGCCTGAAGCCAAGACCTATATTTTATAAGGAGCTACTAGAGTGCAGAAATGCTGGAGTGCAATCAGCTGCAGAATAAATAGAGGACTACTACAACCTCATACAGTATATATCATCTCAGGTATCCAGTCTGAGAATGTGAAATTAAACCTATGTTTCCAATTATCAGAACTAAGAACTGTGACCAGAACTGTGGTCAAACAATGTCAGTTAACAGAGAAAACAGAGCCTGGCCCCAGATGATAAAATGGACATGACACAGGCTATAGGTTAGATTAACGTTAGGGTTAGGCTGCGGTAATGGTTGCATTTAGGGGTATAAGTCAATGCAAAATCTCCCTGTCCACATGCAGAGATTCTGGGGGTGTGGAGTATTACGGTGAATGTTGACATTTTGTAGACATTGCTGGAATGTCAACATTTGACGTTATACTCCACCCCACCAGAATCATCAAGCTGCATTTTTCTTTATTAATTAATGGGCGCTTTTTATACTTTCCCTTTTTATCATAATCCATAATCAATGTGGAACTCAGCGACTTTGCCGACACACTCTTCATGACGTTACAGCCTTCAATGACAGAAAATGAGTTATCAGGCCACTGATACCATAAAAAAGAGTAGATTCTCTGGACAAATAAACATCATTATCTTCTGAAATTCTTGTAAATCCCCGATTTTACCAGATATCTCTACCACCATGCTAGGAAAACAATGCTTCTTTGTACCTGTCGCAGTGGTGTTGAGATCAGTGAATATAACACAGTCCAATTAAACTATCATGCAGAGGAACAGAATGTCTATGGCGATCAACAGAGACCACAGGAAAAACAATGAAAGAATGGAACATACCGAAGTGGACAGATGTTTGTTCCCTTACAGCCCTTTTCCTGAAACAACACTTCACTGTTCCTGAACATTAAAAGCGATTTTCTCATGTATACCTGCTTGACTTTCCTATTTCATAGAATCAAGCAAATAAAGTGTGACAACAGATAAATTATTGCTTATTCTCCAAAGATATTCTAAAATGGCCTGGACACCTTAAAAAAATATTAAATATTTGGATTGTAGTGATATTTCAAATGAATTGCTTTCTTGTTCTAGAATCACACAGGTCTTCAGTCTTCTAATCAGTCATTCAGCCTGTTTAAATGGAAAAATGTAGTCACTCTGCTGTTTGGTATCATCGTGTGTACCATACTGAACATGGACTAGAGAAAGAAAAGGAAAGAGTTGTCTGAGGAGATCAGAAAGAAAAACTAAAGGCAAACATGTTGATTTACAGTAAAGTTGCATGCTATGCCGATAGCAGCGCAGTTGGCTTATGTTTTAAGTACCATTTATGCGTCCCAATTGTTAACGCACCGAGACACAGAACAAATTTGGGTGAGGAAGTATAGTTTTTAATGGACGTTCCTGGAAGGTAACAGGGGGGTGGCTAGGCACAGCCGCTCACACAGGGGGCCTGATTCAAATATGGTGGAAGGCGCGCAACATAGCGCATAGTACCGATATTCTGCACTTTGCACATGTGCAGGACCCATACTGCGACACTGGTAGCAGATCAATTGAGGACTGTCAGTGATTGACAGCCTGCTGCTGCCAAGGGGGGAGGAGGGGAGAGCAAGGGCCACCGTTTCCCAAAACGGAAACATGTCACCTACGTTTGGGTAAGTGATGAGGCCAGGTTCATGCAGCCAGCTAATGGTGTCACAGGTTATCCGATGCTACATCCTAGGATACAGCATGATTCACTAACACATGCAGGATGCGTCTACATATATCAGACGCCCCCTGCTGCATTACCATACTAGTGCATCGCTGCTGCTTCCCTGCAGCGATCTCAACTCCAGCCACATCTGCATCAAGCCCAGAATGCCATACTCAGATGTCAGGAACTGCACCAGCCATAGCGCTGGTGCAAGTTTCGATGGTGAGTCTAATGACAGTGTATAAAGAGGCAGCGGGACAGATTTCCACATGTGCAAGATGCTGCAAGTGAGCGTCTGAGTTTTGAAGGAATCAGCCACAGCATTAGCATACAGACAGACCGTGTCTCCATGTCACTCAGAATCAGACAGTGAACCAACACACCCAAAATGCTCACTTAGGAACCTCACTGGTCAACTATTGCCTTACAATCATTATTTAGCTGTAAAGCACCACAAAGGTTGAAGTGCTGGACAGCCAGCATTGCAAAAACAATCATACTGTATATAAAACAAGACGACGTGGACAAAGGAGTTGCAGACGTGAAACAGAGGGCAGAGGACCCTGCTAGTTAGAGCTTACAGTCTATTAGGAGAGGGGAATTCTCAGAGAATAGGACCTAGTGGTAGAATGAGAGATCATGGACCTGGAGCTATTGGAACCTTATTCTAATTTATTTATCATCATCATTAATAATAATAATAATTACTTATATAGCGTCAGCATATTCCATTGCTCTTTATAATAAATAAATATATATATATATATATATATATATATATATATATATATACATATACATATACATACACATACAGGTTGAGTTTCCCTTATCCAAAATGCTTGGGACCAGAAGTATTTTGGATATCGGATTTTTCTGTATTTTGGAATAATTGCATACCATAATGAGATATCATGGTGATGGGACCTAAGTCTAAGCACAGAATGTATTTATGTTTCATATACACCTTATACACACAGCCTGAAGGTAATTTTAGCCAATATTTTTAATAACTTTGTGTATTAAACAAAGTGTATGTACATTCACACAATTCAGTTATGTTTCATATACACCTTATACACACAGCCTGAAGGTCATTTAAAACAAAATTTTGAATAACTTTTTGTATTAAACAAAGTTTGTGTACATTGAGCCATCAGAAAACAAAGGTTTCACTATCTCACTCTCCCTCAAAAAATTCTGTATTTCGGAATATTCCGTATTTCGGAATATTTGGATATGGGATACTCAACCTGTATATATATATAAAAATGGATGTTTGTGTGCATGTGTATATGTGTGCATGTGTATATGTGTGTATGTATGTTCCAGCATAACTCTGGAATGCCTGGAGCAATTTACACCAAACTTGGTAAACATATGCCTTACAATCTGTAAAAAAATACTGTGGTGGTAAGACACCCCTACGGTTGGGGGTGGGAAGGGGGTGACATGTAAAAATCCATAGATTTGAGGTCTCGGAGATGAATAGTGACACACCCGATGCTGTTTAAGTCCAAGTTCAGCCCCCATCATCATGGAAGGGGGGTTTGAAAAATAAAATGTCCAAAATAAACGACATTAGTGTCAATTCCATAGTTTTCGGGGTTGCTAAGCTGATCGCATTTTGAAAATGGATATATTCCTTAGGATGTCCGTTAACATATAGGCTATGGATCTTCACGCTAATTCTTTTAGGGGTTGGGTAAACTTGAAGATGGGCGCAATGAATATAGCTGTATTGCGTTAAGATTTCCATACGGGTGATCTATTATTTATTTATTAACAGTTCCTTATATAGCGCAGCATATTCCGTTGCGTGTTACAATTAGATCTAAGATCGGATCGAAATTTGGATTGCACCTCCAGTGTGTAGAATGTAATAAACTACAAAAATGGCCCAGTCACTTTCTACCGTATCTTCTACGGGTGCTCCTCTGGTAATGCCAAGAACCATGGATTAATATTTACTTACATGAAGAAGTCTCAAATTTACAACTCTATAGATACACCAACCCGTGAAGCGTCATAAACCTCTGGAGCTTCAACTCCATCCTTAGGAAGATGTGACACACAGATCACAGGCCTTCTATAGATATTACAAGGAGATTGACCTTCCACTGCTGGATATGAATAGGCCCAGCACAGTAAGGGTTAACCTTTCCCAGAGGTGGGGTCTGGTGTGCTGAGGGGCCTGGGGGCCTACAACTACATGAATCACTGATAGATGCTTGCTCATTCAGATGGAAGTGGCTGTCCATGCCTGGATGGATGTCTACTTTCTTGTGAAGCTTCCTCACACATATCTTAATGCACTATGTAAGAGTAATTAGGTTCTGATTTTCTTTTTTCCCTTTTTATTGAGACTGCTAGTAACCTCTATATCTTTTCTAAAACTCCTTATATTCTTTGTAATCTTTTTACCCTTGTAAACCCGAAGATATTTCTAAATCACAATAAAAATATAATTTGTTTCGACTGCTGTGTTCTTGAACCCAAGGCAAGCGAACTCAATGTTACCTATTTTTTTATGAGATAGAGATTTGTGGTTACAGGTAAAGCTAAAGATGCCTGCAACATCCGTAATATGTTGAAAAATCTTTGCTGGTGGCGGCGTTGATTCGCACGGCACTGGCGCAACCCTCGGATTGGTGTATCCGGATTGTGGGGCGGCCGGGGTCCGTGACAAACAGCAACAGCAGACCCAACCAAGAACACTTACAACCATGTAAGCAGGAAAACGAAGCACTGAGGCGGGCGCCCAGTATCCACTACGGACTATGAGAAAAGATATTACCGGTAGGTATTAAGTTCCTATTTTCTTTAACGTCCTAGTGGATACTGGGGAATGTACTTTATTACTGTGGGGAAGTCCCAAAGTGGGAGAGTGCTGAGAGCCCTGTAAAACCACCTGACCAAATTTTAGGTCATCCCTGGCCGAGGTATCGAACCCATGGAATTTCAGAAATGTGTTCGAACCAGACCAAATAGCCGCACGGCACAACTGTAAAGCCGAGACACCCCAGGCAGTCGCCCAGGAAGAACCCACCGACCTTGTGGAGTGAGCCTGAATAGAAATCGGCAGCGGCAATGCTGCTGAAGAATAGGCTTGTTGAATGGTCAACCTGAGCCAACGAGCAATGGACTGCTTAGAAGCAGGACGACTAATTTTGGTAGTGTCATAAAGGACAAAAAGCGAGTCAGACTTCATGTGACAAGCGGTTCTCTTGACATAAATCCTCAAAGCCCTCACTACGTCCAAGGACTTTGGAGCAACCAATGTGTCAGATAGTACCGGAACCATTATCGGTTGATTAATGTGAAAAGCCACTTTCGGCAAAAACTGCGGGCGAGTCCTGAGCTCCACCCTATCCTCGTGAAATATCAAATATGGGCTCTTACAGAATAAGGCCCCCAATTCTGATACACATTTTGAAGAGGCTAAAGCCAGCAATGGGACGGTCTTCCACGTTATGCATTTCAAGTCTACCCTGTGTAAGGGTTCAAACCAGTCCGACTGGAGAAAGGTCAGGACCACATTGAGATCCCATGGAGCTGTGGGAGGGTCAAAGGGTGGCTGAATGTGAAGAACACCCTTTAGGAAAGTCTGTACTTCTGGGAGTACCGCAAGTTATTTCTGGAAGAATATAGAAAGAGACGAAATCTGAACTTTGATGGAGCCTAACCGTAGGCCCTTATCCACACCTGATTGCAGGAAAAGCAGAAAAGAAAAGCAGAAAATGGCGAAGTCGAAATTCTGCAGGAGGACATTTTCTACCCTCACACCACAAGACATATTTCTTCCAGATACGATGGTAATGTTTGGACGTGACCACCTTACGGACCTGGACCATAATGGAAATAACCTTGGATGGGAGACTAGAGATGAGCGGGTTCGGTTTCTCTGAATCCGAACCCGCCCGAACTTCATGTTTTTTTACACGGGTCCGAGCGACTCGGATCTTCCCGCCTTGCTCGGTTAACCCGAGCGCGCCCGAACGTCATCATCACGCTGTCGGATTCTCGCGAGGCTCGGATTCTATCGCGAGACTCGGATTCTATATAAGGAGCCGCGCGTCGCGGCCATTTTCACACGTGCATTGAGATTGATAGGGAGAGGATGTGGCTGGCGTCCTCTCCGTTTAGAAATTAAAATAGATAGGAGAGTGAGAGTGAGACACTTCATTTACTTACTGGAGCTTAGGAGGAGTTATACTAGTGACTGATGACCAGTGACCTGACCACCAGTGCAGTTTTATAATTTATTATTATTTAATAATCCGTTCTGTTCTTGTTCTCTGCCTGAAAAAAATGATACACAGTGACTCAGTCACACTCACATACCATATCTGTGCTCAGCCCAGTGTGCTGCATCATCTATGTATAATATCTGACTGTGCTCACACAGCTTAATTGTGGGGGAGACTGGGGAGCAGTTATAGGTTATAGCAGGAGCCAGGAGTACATATTAAACAGTGCACACTTTTGCTGCCAGAGTGCCACTGCCAGTGTGACTGACCACTGACCACTGTGACCAGTGACCTGACCACACTGACCACCAGTATAGTATATTGTGATTGAATGTCTGCCTGAAAAAGTACACTCGTCGTGTGACTTGTGTGGTGTTTTTTTATTCTATAAAAATTAAAAAACTCATTCTGCTGACAGACAGTGTCCAGCAGGTCCGTCATTATATAATATATACCTGTCCGGCTGCAGTAGTGATATATATATATTTTTTATATCATTATTTATCATCCAGTCTATATTAGCAGCAGACACAGTACGGTAGTTCACGGCTGTAGCTACCTCTGTGTCGGCACTCGGCAGCCCATCCATAATTGTATACCACCTACCCGTGGTTTTTTTTTTCTTTCTTCTTTATACATACTACATCTCATTATCATCCAGTCTATATTAGCAGCAGACACAGTACAGTACGGTAGTCCACGGCTGTAGCTACCTCTGTGTCGGCACTCGGCAGTCCATCCATAATTGTATACCACCTACCCGTGGTTTTTTTTTCTTTCTTCTTTATACATACTACATCTCATTATCATCCAGTCTATATTAGCAGCAGACACAGTACAGTACGGTAGTCCACGGCTGTAGCTACCTCTGTGTCGGCACTCGGCAGTCCATCCATAATTGTATACCACCTACCCGTGGTTTTTTTTTTCTTTCTTCTTTATACATACTACATCTCATTATCATCCAGTCTATATTAGCAGCAGACACAGTACAGTACGGTAGTACACGGCTGTAGCTATCTCTGTGTCGGCACTCGGCAGTCCATCCATAATTGTATACCACCTACCCGTGGTTTTTTTCTTCTTTCTTCTTTATACATACTACATCTCATTATCAACCAGTCTATATTAGCAGCAGACACAGTACGGTAGTTCACGGCTGTAGCTACCTCTGTGTCGGCACTCGGCAGTCCATCCATAATTGTATACCACCTACCCGTGGTTTTTTTTTTCTTTCTTCTTTATACATACTACATCTCATTATCATCCAGTCTATATTAGCAGCAGACACAGTACAGTACGGTAGTCCACGGCTGTAGCTACCTCTGTGTCGGCACTCGGCAGTCCATCCATAATTGTATACCACCTACCCGTGGTTTTTTTTTTCTTTCTTCTTTATACATACATCTCATTATCATCCAGTCTATATTAGCAGCAGACACAGTGCAGTACGGTAGTCCACGGCTGTAGCTACCTCTGTGTCGGCACTCGGCAGTCCATCCATAATTGTATACCACCTACCCGTGGTTTTTTTTTTCTTTCTTCTTTATACATACTACATCTCATTATCATCCAGTCTATATTAGCAGCAGACACAGTACAGTACGGTAGTCCACGGCTGTAGCTATCTCTGTGTCGGCACTCGGCAGTCCATCCATAATTGTATACCACCTACCCGTGGTTTTTTCTTTCTTTCTTCTTTATACATACTACATCTCATTATCAACCAGTCTATATTAGCAGCAGACACAGTACAGTACGGTAGTCCACGGCTGTAGCTACCTCTGTGTCGGCACTCGGCAGTCCATCCATAATTGTATACCACCTACCCGTGGTTTTTTTTCTTTCTTCTTTATACATACTACATCTCATTATCATCCAGTCTATATTAGCAGCAGACACAGTACAGTACGGTAGTCCACGGCTGTAGCTACCTCTGTGTCGGCACTCGGCAGTCCATCCATAATTGTATACCACCTACCCGTGGTTTTTTTTTTTCTTTCTTCTTTATACATACTACATCTCATTATCAACCAGTCTATATTAGCAGCAGACACAGTACAGTACGGTAGTCCACGGCTGTAGCTACCTCTGTGTCGGCACTCGGCAGTCCATCCATAATTGTATACCACCAAATCCTACCCGTGTTTTTTTTTTCTTTCTTCTTTATACATACTACATCTCATTATCATCCAGTCTATATTAGCAGCAGACACAGTACAGTACGGTAGTCCACGGCTGTAGCTACCTCTGTGTCGGCACTCGGCAGTCCATCCATAATTGTATACCACCTACCCGTGGTTTTTTTTTCTTTCTTCTTTATACATACTACATCTCATTATCAACCAGTCTATATTAGCAGCAGACACAGTACAGTACGGTAGTCCACGGCTGTAGCTACCTCTGTGTCGGCACTCGGCAGTCCATCCATAATTGTATACTAGTATCCATCCATCTCCATTGTTTACCTGAGGTGCCTTTTAGTTGTGCCTATTAAAATATGGAGAACAAAAATGTTGAGGTTCCAAAATTAGGGAAAGATCAAGATCCACTTCCACCTCGTGCTGAAGCTGCTGCCACTAGTCATGGCCGAGACGATGAAATGCCAGCAACGTCGTCTGCCAAGGCCGATGCCCAATGTCATAGTACAGAGCATGTCAAATCCAAAACACCAAATATCAGTAAAAAAAGGACTCCAAAACCTAAAATAAAATTGTCGGAGGAGAAGCGTAAACTTGCCAATATGCCATTTACCACACGGAGTGGCAAGGAACGGCTGAGGCCCTGGCCTATGTTCATGGCTAGTGGTTCAGCTTCACATGAGGATGGAAGCACTCAGCCTCTCGCTAGAAAACTGAAAAGACTCAAGCTGGCAAAAGCACCGCAAAGAACTGTGCGTTCTTCGAAATCCCAAATCCACAAGGAGAGTCCAATTGTGTCGGTTGCGATGCCTGACCTTCCCAACACTGGACGTGAAGAGCATGCGCCTTCCACCATTTGCACGCCCCCTGCAAGTGCTGGAAGGAGCACCCGCAGTCCAGTTCCTGATAGTCAGATTGAAGATGTCAGTGTTGAAGTACACCAGGATGAGGAGGATATGGGTGTTGCTGGCGCTGGGGAGGAAATTGACCAGGAGGATTCTGATGGTGAGGTGGTTTGTTTAAGTCAGGCACCCGGGGAGACACCTGTTGTCCGTGGGAGGAATATGGCCACTGACATGCCTGGTGAAAATACCAAAAAAATCAGCTCTTCGGTGTGGAAGTATTTCAACAGAAATGCGGACAACAGGTGTCAAGCCGTGTGTTGCCTTTGTCAAGCTGTAATAAGTAGGGGTAAGGACGTTAACCACCTCGGAACATCCTCCCTTATACGTCACCTGCAGCGCATTCATAATAAGTCAGTGACAAGTTCAAAAACTTTGGGCGACAGCGGAAGCAGTCCACTGACCAGTAAATCCCTTCCTCTTGTAACCAAGCTCACGCAAACCACCCCACCAACTCCCTCAGTGTCAATTTCCTCCTTCCCCAGGAATGCCAATAGTCCTGCAGGCCATGTCACTGGCAATTCTGACGAGTCCTCTCCTGCCTGGGATTCCTCCGATGCATCCTTGCGTGTAACGCCTACTGCTGCTGGCGCTGCTGTTGTTGCTGCTGGGAGTCGATGGTCATCCCAGAGGGGAAGTCGTAAGCCCACTTGTACTACTTCCAGTAAGCAATTGACTGTTCAACAGTCCTTTGCGAGGAAGATGAAATATCACAGCAGTCATCCTGCTGCAAAGCGGATAACTGAGGCCTTGACAACTATGTTGGTGTTAGACGTGCGTCCGGTATCCGCCGTTAGTTCACAGGGAACTAGACAATTTATTGAGGCAGTGTGCCCCCGTTACCAAATACCATCTAGGTTCCACTTCTCTAGGCAGGCGATACCGAGAATGTACACGGACGTCAGAAAAAGACTCACCAGTGTCCTAAAAAATGCAGTTGTACCCAATGTCCACTTAACCACGGACATGTGGACAAGTGGAGCAGGGCAGGGTCAGGACTATATGACTGTGACAGCCCACTGGGTAGATGTATGGACTCCCGCCGCAAGAACAGCAGCGGCGGCACCAGTAGCAGCATCTCGCAAACGCCAACTCTTTCCTAGGCAGGCTACGCTTTGTATCACCGGTTTCCAGAATACGCACACAGCTGAAAACCTCTTACGGCAACTGAGGAAGATCATCGCGGAATGGCTTACCCCAATTGGACTCTCCTGTGGATTTGTGGCATCGGACAACGCCAGCAATATTGTGTGTGCATTAAATATGGGCAAATTCCAGCACGTCCCATGTTTTGCACATACCTTGAATTTGGTGGTGCAGAATTTTTAAAAAAACGACAGGGGCGTGCAAGAGATGCTGTCGGTGGCCAGAAGAATTGCGGGACACTTTCGGCGTACAGGCACCACGTACAGAAGACTGGAGCACCACCAAAAACTACTGAACCTGCCCTGCCATCATCTGAAGCAAGAAGTGGTAACGAGGTGGAATTCAACCCTCTATATGCTTCAGAGGTTGGAGGAGCAGCAAAAGGCCATTCAAGCCTATACAATTGAGCACGATATAGGAGGTGGAATGCACCTGTCTCAAGCGCAGTGGAGAATGATTTCAACGTTGTGCAAGGTTCTGATGCCCTTTGAACTTGCCACACGTGAAGTCAGTTCAGACACTGCCAGCCTGAGTCAGGTCATTCCCCTCATCAGGCTTTTGCAGAAGAAGCTGGAGACATTGAAGGAGGAGCTAACACGGAGCGATTCCGCTAGGCATGTGGGACTTGTGGATGGAGCCCTTAATTCGCTTAACAAGGATTCACGGGTGGTCAATCTGTTGAAATCAGAGCACTACATTTTGGCCACCGTGCTCGATCCTAGATTTAAAGCCTACCTTGGATCTCTCTTTCCGGCAGACACAAGTCTGCTGGGGTTGAAAGACCTGCTGGTGAGAAAATTGTCAAGTCAAGCGGAACGCGACCTGTCAACATCTCCTCCTTCACATTCTCCCGCAACTGGGGGTGCGAGGAAAAGGCTCAGAATTCCGAGCCCACCCGCTGGCGGTGATGCAGGGCAGTCTGGAGCGACTGCTGATGCTGACATCTGGTCCGGACTGAAGGACCTGACAACGATTACGGACATGTCGTCTACTGTCACTGCATATGATTCTCTCAACATTGAAAGAATGGTGGAGGATTATATGAGTGACCGCATCCAAGTAGGCACGTCACACAGTCCGTACTTATACTGGCAGGAAAAAGAGGCAATTTGGAGGCCCTTGCACAAACTGGCTTTATTCTACCTAAGTTGCCCTCCCACAAGTGTGTACTCCGAAAGAGTGTTTAGTGCCGCCGCTCACCTTGTCAGCAATCGGCGTACGAGGTTACATCCAGAAAATGTGGAGAAGATGATGTTCATTAAAATGAATTATAATCAATTCCTCCGCGGAGACATTGACCAGCAGCAATTGCCTCCACAAAGTACACAGGGAGCTGAGATGGTGGATTCCAGTGGGGACGAATTGATAATCTGTGAGGAGGGGGATGTACACGGTGATATATCGGAGGATGATGATGAGGTGGACATCTTGCCTCTGTAGAGCCAGTTTGTGCAAGGAGAGATTAATTGCTTCTTTTTTGGTGGGGGTCCAAACCAACCCGTCATATCAGTCACAGTCGTGTGGCAGACCCTGTCACTGAAATGATGGGTTGGTTAAAGTGTGCATGTCCTGTTTATACAACATAAGGGTGGGTGGGAGGGCCCAAGGACAATTCCATCTTGCACCTCTTTTTTCTTTAATTTTTCTTTGCGTCATGTGCTGTTTGGGGAGGGTTTTTTGGAAGGGACATCCTGCGTGACACTGCAGTGCCACTCCTAGATGGGCCCGGTGTTTGTGTCGGCCACTAGGGTCGCTTATCTTACTCACACAGCTACCTCATTGCGCCTCTTTTTTTCTTTGCGTCATGTGCTGTTTGGGGAGGGTTTTTTGGAAGGGACATCCTGCGTGACACTGCAGTGCCACTCCTAGATGGGCCCGGTGTTTGTGTCGGCCACTAGGGTCGCTTATCTTACTCACACAGCTACCTCATTGCGCCTCTTTTTTTCTTTGCGTCATGTGCTGTTTGGGGAGGTTTTTTTGGAAGGGACATCCTGCGTGACACTGCAGTGACACTCCTAGATGGGCCCGGTGTTTGTGTCGGCCACTAGGGTCGCTTATCTTACTCACACAGCTACCTCATTGCGCCTCTTTTTTTCTTTGCGTCATGTGCTGTTTGGGGAGGGTTTTTTGGAAGGGACATCCTGCGTGACACTGCAGTGCCACTCCTAGATGGGCCCGGTGTTTGTGTCGGCCACTAGGGTCGCTTATCTTACTCACACAGCTACCTCATTGCGCCTCTTTTTTTCTTTGCGTCATGTGCTGTTTGGGGAGGGTTTTTTGGAAGGGACATCCTGCGTGACACTGCAGTGACACTCCTAGATGGGCCCGGTGTTTGTGTCGGCCACTAGGGTCGCTTATCTTACTCACACAGCTACCTCATTGCGCCTCTTTTTTTCTTTGCGTCATGTGCTGTTTGGGGAGGGTTTTTTGGAAGGGACATCCTGCGTGACACTGCAGTGCCACTCCTAGATGGGCCCGGTGTTTGTGTCGGCCACTAGGGTCGCTTATCTTACTCACACAGCTACCTCATTGCGCCTCTTTTTTTCTTTGCGTCATGTGCTGTTTGGGGAGGGTTTTTTGGAAGGGACATCCTGCGTGACACTGCAGTGCCACTCCTAGATGGGCCCGGTGTTTGTGTCGGCCACTAGGGTCGCTTATCTTACTCACACAGCTACCTCATTGCGCCTCTTTTTTTCTTTGCGTCATGTGCTGTTTGGGGAGGGTTTTTTGGAAGGGACATCCTGCGTGACACTGCAGTGCCACTCCTAGATGGGCCCGGTGTTTGTGTCGGCCACTAGGGTCGCTTATCTTACTCACACAGCTACCTCATTGCGCCTCTTTTTTTCTTTGCGTCATGTGCTGTTTGGGGAGGGTTTTTTGGAAGGGACATCCTGCGTGACACTGCAGTGCCACTCCTAGATGGGCCCGGTGTTTGTGTCGGCCACTAGGGTCGCTTATCTTACTCACACAGCTACCTCATTGCGCCTCTTTTTTTCTTTGCGTCATGTGCTGTTTGGGGAGGGTTTTTTGGAAGGGACATCCTGCGTGACACTGCAGTGACACTCCTAGATGGGCCCGGTGTTTGTGTCGGCCACTAGGGTCGCTTATCTTACTCACACAGCTACCTCATTGCGCCTCTTTTTTTCTTTGCGTCATGTGCTGTTTGGGGAGGGTTTTTTGGAAGGGACATCCTGCGTGACACTGCAGTGCCACTCCTAGATGGGCCAGGTGTTTGTGTCGGCCACTAGGGTCGCTTAGCTTAGTCATCCAGCGACCTCGGTGCAAATTTTAGGACTAAAAATAATATTGTGAGGTGTGAGGTATTCAGAATAGACTGAAAATGAGTGGAAATGATGGTTTTTGAGGTTAATAATACTTTGGGATCAAAATGACCCCCAAATTCTATGATTTAAGCTGTTTTTTAGGTTTTTTGGAAAAAAACACCCGAATCCAAAACACACCCGAATCCGACAAAAAAAATTTGGTTAGGTTTTGCCAAAACGCGGTCGAACCCAAAACACGGCCGCGGAACCGAACCCAAAACCAAAACACAAAACCCGAAAAATTTCCGGCGCTCATCTCTATGGGAGACCCTTTCTGGTTAGGATCTCCCTTTCAACTTCCAAGCCATTAAACATAGCCGCAGTAAGTCTGGATAGACAAACGGGCCTTGTTGAAGAAGGTCCCTGAGTAGCGGCAGAGGCCAGGGTTCCTCCAGGGACATGGCCAGGAGGTCTGCGTACCAGGCCCGTCGAGGCCAATCCGGGGCAATGAGAATTGCCTGAACTCTTTCCCTTTTCAGTCTTTTTAGAATGAGAGAGATTGGAGGAAACCGGTACACGAACTGGTAGTTCTATGGCGGCGTCAGAGCGTCCACTACTGCAGCCTGTGGATCCCTCATTCTGGAACAGTAACGACAGAGCTTCTTGTTGAGATGAGAAGCCATCAGTTGTTGGAATACCAGAGGGTGAAGGCCCCATTCCCCCGGATGGAGGTCGTGCCTGCTGAGGAAGTGGTGGGACATGATAGAAACTTTCAAATATATCAAGGGTCTTAACAAAGTTCAGGAGGGAAACATTCTTCAAAAGGAAGAGAAATATTAGAACTCGAGGACATACACTGAAACTGGAGGGGGGGAGGTTCAGGGGAAATTTAAGGAAAAATTACTTCACAGAAAGGGTAGTGGATAAGTGGAATAGTCTCCCATCAGAGGTGGTAGAGGCTAAGACTCTAGAGCAATTTAAACATGCTTGGGATAGGCATATGAATATCCTTATTAAGAATTAAGGTTCAAAAAGGGTTGAGATTACCTAAAGGATAAAAAAAAAGGGGCAGACTAGATGGGCCAAGTGGTTCTTATCTGCCGTCAAATTCTATGTTTCTATGAAGTCCGCTTCCCAGTTGTCCACTCTTGGAATGAATATGGCTGAGATGGCGCTTGCGATTGCTTATGCCCAGAGGAGTATCCTTGACACCTCTCGCATTGTGGCCCTGCTTCTTGTTCCTCCCTGTCGGTTGATGTACGCCACTGCCGTGGCGTTGTCCGATTGTACCTGGATGGCTTGATTCCGTAGGAGATAAGAGGCCTGCAGAAGAGCAGTGTAATTTGCCCTGAGTTCCAGGACATTTATGGGAAAGGCAGATTCCTGACTCGACCATTTCCCCTGGAACTGGGCCCCCTGGGTCACAGCACCCCAACCCCTGATACTGGCATCTGTTGTCAGTAGGGTCCAAGACCAGGTGCTGAAAGACCGACCCTCCACAAGGTGAGAGACATCCGTGCTTTTGGTGAGAGAGGGATACTCTGGTTCATGTGCAGATGAGAACCTGACCACTTGTCCAGTAGATAAAGCTGGAACGGAAGCGCATGAAACCTGCCGTACTGTATTGCCTCATAGGAGGCTACCATCTTGCCCAGCAATCAACTGCATAGATGAATCGAGACTTTGCAGGGCCTGAGCACTGAGCGGATCATAGCCTGGATAATCCAGGCTTTGTCCATTGGAAGGAATACCTTTTGAGATACTGTGTCCAGGATCATTCCCAGGAATTGAATTCTTTGAGATGGTTCCAGGTGAGACTTCTGGAAATCTAGGATCCATCCGTGATCCGTAAGCCGGCGAGTTGTCAAATCGATACTGTGTAGCAGACGTTCCCTGGACACCGCCTTTATCATGTTGACTCCCTTTTTGCGCAATTGCAGCATCATTTCCACCATGACTTTTGTGAACACCCTTGGGGCTGTGGAGAGACCAAAGGATAAGGCCTGCAACTTGAAGTGTTGATTCAGGACAGCGAACCGAAGGTAAGCCTGATGGGGCGGTCATACTGGGATATGAGGGTATGCATCCTTGATATCCAGAGATACCAGGAACTCCCCCTCCTCCAAACCGGAGATCACTGCCCTTAGGGATTCCATCTTGAATTTGAACACGCAAAGATACGGGTTCAAGGATTTGAGGTTCAAGATCGGCCGTGCCGAGCCGTCCGGCTTTGGAGCCACAAAGAGACTTGAGTAAAATTCCTTTATTTGAAGCGGAGGAGGTACTGAAATGATAACTGCTGTGGATAGCAGTTTAATTGCTTTTTTGCAAGGTAACTCTTGCTACAGGTGAAGCTGGCAAGGCCGACTTGAAATTCCAGCTGGTATCCTTGGCATATGAGACCTCTCAACCAAGGATCCTGGCAGGACTCTGCCCAAATGTGGGCGAAGTGTTGAAGGCAAACACCTACCTGGAAGTTGCCTTGCTGCTGGGGCCAACCGTCACGCGGAGGGCTTAGTGGAAGAGGTTCCGGAGGCCTGGTCCGAAGTTCCAGCAGCCGCTGGTTTACGGGACTTACCTCGAGTTCCTCTAGCAGCATTGGAGGCACCTCTGGCTCTGCCTCTGAATCTGGCCACACGAAGGGATTGCAGAGAGGGCCTAGGGTAGGGACATCTAGCCGGAGGTACAGCAGTTGGCAGATATGTAGACTTACCTGCCGTCACCTGAGATATCCATTTGTTCAGTTCATCCCCAAACAAGGCATCTCCAGTAAAAGGAAGGTTCTCTACCTCTTTCTTGTAGTCAGCATCAGCTGACCATTGTCGCAACCACAGGGCTCTGCGAGCCGACACCGCCATAGCAGTGGTAGCACTGTTAATGAGACTTAATTCTTTAACAGCCTCACTCATGAAGTTTGCAGCATCTTGGATATGTTGTAGTAGTGTAACTATCTCATCCTGAGGCAGAGTATAGAACCCTGTTCTAATATTATCAAACCATTTTACGATGGCCCTTGAAATCCAGCCGCATGCTATGGTAGGGCGTTGGGCTACACCTGCTGCTGTATATATTGACTTGAGTGTAGTTTCAATTTTACGGTCAGTAGGGTCTTTAAGAGAGATAGTCCCTGGTACAGGTAACACCAGTTTACGTGACAGCCTGGATACAGATGTATCCACCATTGGTGGGTTTTCCCAAACCTTCCTATCCTCGGTAGGGAAGGGAAAGGAATTTAGTACCCCTTTAGGAGTAACACATTTTTTGTCAGGATTTGTACATGCTTCTTTAGAAAGAGAATTTAATTCCTTTGAAACAGGGAAGGTTGCAGAGGATTTTGGTTTCACATAAAAAAACAAAACAATTCCTCAACTGGGTCTGTTTCCTTATCTGGAATGTGGAGGATCTCCCTGATAGCATAAATCAGGGCCTCCACTCACAGGAACAGGGAATCCTCCTCATCCACCACCAATTCACTCTCATCCAACTCTGGGACCTCAGTATCAGAGTCAGACTGTAATATCTGTGGGAGAGTGAGTTTATGAGCTACCACCAGATGGGGCTGAGGAGCCTGTCTGTGGTCGGCAGCAGCAAACATGAAAGTATCCATGGACTGTTTTAAACTCTGGGGAGCACGGTGACTGGTCTCCTCCCTAGTGGGGAGAGGAGACCCGTCACCGTGCTTATCAACTTTGAATCGGGTGAGAGATTAATCAAAGTCTGCCCACTGAAACCCACATTTATTTGGAGCGCCTCCTTGCAGGTCAATATGATGAGTTTAAATATAATAATCCATGAGTTTTGCTAAAAATCTTGACTACTTGTGATATGTCGGAATGGACAGCAGTCAGGTCAGATGATCTGACTAATTAATCCATCTGAGAGCTCACTAAATGAACAGCCCATAACCTGTTTCTGTCTGGAATACTGATGTACCATCTATCATTCTAAACTCATAAGTCAGCCAAAGATGGAACTTTGGAGCTTTGAAAGTACATTCCCTCCAACATGACCCAACCCACTAGGTACAAAATGCTCTGTTTCTGGACTTCCATCTTAATTTATGATTGCCGTTACCTGTGAAGAAACAGCTTTCTTATCATTTAACTAGTTCAACACAGGTGATGGAAATCATAAATTAAGAGGGAAGTCCAGAAACAGAGCATTTTGTACCTAGTGGGGCGGGTCATGTTGGAGGGTCTGAAAGCATTGTTGCCATTTGTAGCAAACAACTGGCAAACAAAGGGCCCTACACATTTGGCGATCTGCCGCCGAGCTCCCCAGACGGCGGATACGGCCGACGGGCAACCCGGTAGTGAGGGGCATGAAGTTTTTTCACTCCCCCCGTCACCATAGAAGTGCAGGCAAATATGGACGAGATCGTCCATATTGGCCTGCATGCACAGCCGATGGGGCACCAGCGATGAACGAGCGCTGGGCCGCGCATCGTTCATCACTGGTGCCTCCACACTGCACGATATGAACGTTATCTCGTTCATTAATGAACGAGATCATTCATATCTTGCAGTCAAATCGCCCAGTGTGTAGGGCCTATTATTCTGCTGACAGAACTAGTTCAGTATAAACCCAGCAGCTTAGGAGTACAAGTGCAATTGTTTTAATTGTGCTGAAATATTTGCTAACACCGGGCGAGTGTATTATAATTGTATAATAAATATATGTTTTGTATTTTTTAAATTGTGGTATTGTTTTATGTCCCTTACCTTGGCACAGTAGCGCAGTATTATAGTTTGTGTGTTTTAAGTATCTTTTAAGGGGATTAAGTGGTCCCTACTTATAGCAGCAGCTGTTACAAGGTGATTGTAAGTTATGTTTTAAGTGGACGGTGTCTCTTTTTGAATAAGCAGCCAGCGCCTAGTACCGGGATATGGTCATTAGGTTGACCACTATAGGTCAACATGCATTAGGTCTTCAGGGTCACTAGGTCGACAGGTCAAAAGGTCGACATGCATTTTTGAATAAAAATAAAATATTTGGACTGTCATACTTTACGATCCACGTGGACTACAAATGGGAACGGTAACCTGTGCTGAGCGCAGCGAGGCACCTTCCCCGAAGCATGGTGAGCGACGCGAGCCATGCGAGGGGACACGGTGCACTAACTGGGGTTCCCCCGTCACTTTATGAAGAAAACACCACCAAAAAAAAAGTAAAAAACCCTCATGTCGACCGTTTGACCTGTCGACCTAGTACATGTCGACCTAATGACCATGTTGACCTAATGTATGTCGACCAACAGTGGTCGATCTAATGACTGTCGACCTAAGTTGTGTCGACCCAATGACTCATACCCCTAGTAACGTGTCATTCAGAGACAGGATATATTTATGTACTTTGTTACTATAGATGAGATTTCCTTATATAACACTAGAAGACTGAGAATGTAAACTACTGTACAAAGCTCTCTCTGGTTACACAGGTGACATGCATATAGCAATATAACTTCCCTGTTACAGGGAAGATAGGGGGATTTCCCAGCATCTCTGTTTATAGACAGGTGCTTTGTATGGTAAGGTGTGGCTGCATAAGGAACTAGCCATGTACTGTGTAAACCCCCCAGCTTCCTTGCAACTGGGATTATGATAATACAGTAGTAAGCAGACCCTCCAACATGACCCGCCCCACTAGGTACAAAATGCTCTGTTCCTGGACTTCCCTCTTAATTTATGATTTCCATCACCTGTGTTGAACTAGTTAAATGATAAGAAAGCTGTTTCTTCACAGGTGATGGCAATAATAAATTAAGACGGAAGTCCAGAAACAGAGCATTTTGTACCTAGTGGGGCGGGTCATGTTGGAGGGTATGTAGTAAGTAATTTAAAAAGATTAAAGGTCACGGACAAAACATTAACGTTATCCTTAGAAAGTCATCTAAAACAGTGATTCTCTAACAGGGGCCTCATCCATATCCCGATATAGCTGCGATGTTCCATACTTTGCAAATGTGCAGTACGGGTCTACGACGTCGGATACAAATTGTTACATTTAGGGGAGGGGGCGGCAATGGCTTCCAAAACAGAGGCGTGCTGCCGCCATTTTGGGGGAGTGACAAGGTCACGATCTCCATCGGAAGACTGACATTTCCTGTTCTCTTTGTAGCATCTGCGGCGGCAAGGCACGCTAACAGCCCAGGTATATCCATGCTTGAGTACAGGTGATTGACTTAACAACTCAGTCATTTTGATTTAACCCTCTGTGCTCAAATATGGATATCCTTTAAACCTGGATGGTTAGAATGCCTTGAGAACAGAGTTTGAGAAGCATTGAACCAACAGTTACACACAAGTGACTTTTAGCAACTGTACACGTGTGTGAGCCTGCATATGTAATTCTGAGCAACGATGTGCGATTTAAAGATACACGCGTCTTAGATGGCTGCGTAGGTGTAACAAGATGGCAGCATGGCGGTTGCAGATAGGGGAATAATTGCTGTATGGGCAAAGTTGCGGGCTAATCAGGGTAATGGTATGTAGAGAGCCAGCTGGTTTCACACTGATCTCCTGCATCAAGGATAGGGCTGGTGCTGATAGTGGTGATCGCAACAAGCGGGTTTACAGGGGCACTATCAGGGGAACTTGGACTAGTTGTAGCAAAAGAGCTCACTTCCTTCTGCCCAAGGATGTATGAGATGCACGGAATACATATGTAATCCCGGCGGGCGAGATGCCGGCTGTCAGTATCTCGACAGTAGCATCCCGCCGGTCAGAATGCCGGCAGCGGGGTAAACGCTATGGGGTATATTTACTAAGCTCCCGATTTTGACCGAGATGCCGTTTTTTCTTCAAAGTGTCATCTCGGTTAATCTCGGTCATTTACTAAACACTAATCACGGCAGTGATGAGGGCATTCGTAATTTTTTGCTAGTTCAGGTAAAAAATTACGAATGAATACACCATCGGTCAAATTACGCCTGTTTAGATATGAATCTCGGTCATTTACTAAGAAGTGCAAAGCAAAAAAACACAAAACACTGCCGTGAAAAATTACAACTCGTAAAAAAGTCCTAAAAAAAAACAGACCTGCTTTTTTTTTCCGTGATTTGAGATGCATGCAGGGATCCATGAGATCCGTGCATGTATATCAGTGGGAAGGGGTGGGAAAGTGCTTATTTTTGCCAAAAAAATTGCGTGGGGTCCCCCCTCCTAAGCATAACCAGCCTCGGGCTCTTTGAGCCGATCCTGGTTGCAGAAATATGGGGAAAAAAATGACAGGGGTTCCCCCATATTTAAGCAACCAGCATCGGGCTCTGCGCCTGGTCCTGGTCCCAAAAATACGGGGGACAAAAAGAGTAGGGGTCCCCCGTATTTTTAAAACCAGCACCGGGCTCCACTAGCTGGACAGATAATGCCACAGCCGGGGGTCACTTTTATACAGCGCCCTGCGGCCGTGGCATCAAAAATCCAACTAGTCACCCCTGGCCGGGGTACCCTGGGGGAGTGGGAACCCCTTCAATCAAGGGGTCCCCCCCCCCAGCCACCCAAGGGCCAGGGGTGAAGCCCGAGGCTGTCCCCCCCCATCCAATGGGCTGCGGATGGGAGGGCTGATAGCCTTTGTTGTAAAATAAAAGATATTGTTTTTAGTAGCAGTACTACAAGTCCCAGCAAGCCTCCCCCGCATGCTGGTACTTGGAGAACCACAAGTACCAGCATGCGGCGGAAAAACGGGCCCGCTGGTACCTGTAGTACTACCACTAAAAAAATACCCAAAAAAACACAAGACACACACACCGTGAAAGTATAATTTTATTACATACATACACACATACATACATACTTACCTTATGTTCTCACGCAGGTCGGTCCTCTTCTCCAGTAGAATCCAAGGGCTACCTGTTGAAGAAATTCTACTCACCAGATCCATGGGTCCAGGCTCCTCGGCAAATCCAGGGTTAATCCACGTACTTGAATAAATTAAAAAAAACGGTGTCCCGACCACGAACTGAAAGGGGACCCATGTTTGCACATGGGTCACCTTCCCACGAATGCCAGAAACCCACTTTGACTTCTGTCTAAGTGGGTTTCTTCAGCCAATCAGGGAGTGCCACGTTGTAGCACTCTCCTGATCAGCTGTGTGCTGCTGTCCTCACTGACAGGCGGCACACGGCAGTGTTACAATGTAGCGCCTATGCGCTCCATTGTAACCAATGCTGGGAACTTTCTGCTCAGCGGTGACGTCACTTTAGGTCAACCGCAGGGCAGAAAGTTCCCATCATTGGTTACAATGTAGCGCATAGGCGCTACATTGTAACACTGCCGCGTGCTGCCTGTCAGTGAGGACAGCAGCACACAGCTGATCAGGAGAGTGCTACAACGTGGCACTCCCTGATTGGCTGAAGAAACCCACTTAGACAGAAGTCAAAGTGGGTTTCTGGCATTCGTGGGAAGGTGACCCATGTGCAAACATGGGTCCCCTTTCAGTTCGTGGTCGGGACACCGTTTTTTTTTATTTATTCAAGTACGTGGATTAACCCTGGATTTGCCGAGGAGCCTGGACCCATGGATCTGGTGAGTAGAATTTCTTCAACAGGTAGCCCTTGGATTCTACTGGAGAAGAGGACCGACCTGCGTGAGAACATAAGGTAAGTATGTATGTATGTGTGTATGTATGTAATAAAATTATACTTTCACGGTGTGTGTGTCTTGTGTTTTTTGGGGTATTTTTTTAGTGGTAGTACTACAGGTACCAGCGGGCCCGTTTTTCCGCCGCATGCTGGTACTTGTGGTTCTCCAAGTACCAGCATGCGGGGGAGGCTTGCTGGGACTTGTAGTACTGCTACTAAAAACAATATCTTTTCATTATCACAAATGGCTATCAGCCTCCCCATCCGCAGCCCATTGGATGGGGGGGGACAGCCTCGGGCTTCACCCCTGGCCCTTGGGTGGCTGGGGGGGGGGGGACCCCTTGATTGAAGGGGTCCCCACTCCCCCAGGGTACCCCGGCCAGGGGTGACTAGTTGGATTTTTGATGCCACGGCCGCAGGGCACTGTATAAAAGTGACCCCCGGCTGTGGCATTATCTGTCCAGCTAGTGGAGCCCGGTGCTGGTTTTAAAAATACGGGGGACCCCTACTCTTTTTGTCCCCCGTATTTTTGGAACCAGGACCAGGCGCAGAGCCCGATGCTGGTTGCTTAAATATGGGGGAACCCCTGTCAATTTTTTCCCCATATTTCTGCAACCAGGATCGGCTCAAAGAGCCCGAGGCTGGTTATGCTTAGGAGGGGGGACCCCACGCATTTTTTTTTGGGATTTTACATTGTTTAATTAAAAAAAAAAAAAATAAGAACCCCAGCACGGATCACACAGATCCGGCCGAGATTGATTGTAAAAAAAAACGGCAGTGTTTTGCTAATCACTGCCGTAAAAATAGGTAAAAAAAAACGAATGACATCGACATCGGAAGCCAAGAAAAATACGAATACGACAGCTTAGTAAATCCATCGTAATCAATTCAAAAAGTTGCAGTTTTACACTGTCGATGTCATTCGTGATTGAACTTTGACCTATTTTCGGAAATTACGAATCTTAGTAAATATACCCCTATGAGTCCAACAGCAGGCAAATTGATTGCCTCCCAGATGCACACCCAGCACTTCTTATACAATTCATCGCCTGCAGCTAGATAATAAGATTTTACTTACCGGTAAATCTATTTCTCGCAGTCCGCAGAGGATGCTGGGACTCCGTAAGGACCATGGGGAATAGACGGGCTCCGCAGGAGATAGGGCACTTTAAGAAAGCTTTAACTTCTGGGTGTGCACTGGCTCCTCCCTCTATGACCCTCCTCCAGACCTCAATTAGGGAAACTGTGCCCAGAGGAGATGGACAGTACGAGGAAGGATTTTTGTAAATCTAAGGGCGAGATTCATACCAGCCACACCAATCACACCGTATAACTTGTGATAAACTTACCCAGTTAACAGTATGAACAACAACATAGTCACGGTATCACCGAAAACTATAACATAACCCTTATGTATGCAATAACTATATACAAGTCTTGCAGAAGAAGTCCGCACTTGGGACGGGCGCCCAGCATCCTCTACGGACTACGAGAAATAGATTTACCGGTAAGTAAAATCTTATTTTCTCTAACGTCCTTGAGGATGCTGGGACTCCGTAAGGACCATGGGGATTATACCAAAGCTCCCAAATGGGCGGGAGAGTGCGGATGACTCTGCAGCACCGATTGAGCAAACAGGAGGTCCTCCTCAGCCAGGGTATCAAACTTATAGAACTTTGCAAAGGTGTTTGTCCCCGACCAAGTAGCTGCTCGGCACAACTGTAATGCCGAGACCCCTCGGGCAGCCGCCCAAGAAGAGCCCACTTTCCTAGTGGAGTGGGCCTTAACCGATTTCGTTAACGGCAATTCTGCCGTAGAATGCGCCTGCTGAATCGTGTTACAGATCCAGCGAGCAATAGTCTGCTTTGAAGCAGGGGCGCCAACCTTGTTGGCCGCATACAGAACAAACAAAGCTTCAGTCTTCCTGATCTGAGCCATTCTGGTCACATAAATCTTCAAAGCCCTGACTACATCCAGGGACTCAGAATCCTCCAGGTCTCTTGTAGCCACAGGCACGACAATGGTTCACATGAAAAGATGAGACCACTTTTGGCAGAAAGTGAGGACGAGTCCTCAACTCTGCCCTATCCACGTGAAAAACCAAGTATGGGCTTTTATGCGATAAAGCCGCCAATTCTGAAACACGTCTCGCCGAAGCTAACGCCAACAACATGACCACTTTCCATGTGAGGTATTTCAACTCCACAGTTTTAACTGGTTCAAACCAAGGTGACTTGAGGAACCGTAACACCACGTTAAGATCCCAAGGCGCCACCGGAGGCACAAAAGGAGGCTGAATATGCAGCACCCCCTTCACAAAAGTCTGTACCTCAGGAAGAGAGGCTAATTCTCTTTGAAAGAAAATGGATAAGGCCGAAATCTGGACCTTTATGGACCCTAATTTTAGGCCCAAGGTCACTCCTGTTTGAAGGAAGTGAAGAGACGGGCCAAATGGAACTCCTCCGTAGGAGCAGCTCTGGCCTCACACCAAGAAACATATTTCCGCCATATACGGTGATAATGTTTTAACGTCACGTCTTTCCTAGCCTTAATCAGGGTAGGAATGACTTCCTCCGGAATTCCTTTTTCCGCTAGGATCCGGCGTTCAACCGCCATGCCGTCAAACGCAGCCGCGGTAAGTCTTGGAACAGACAGGGCCCCTGCGGCAGCAGGTCCTGCCTTAGAGGAAGAGGCCACGGATCTTCTGTGAGCAACTCTTGTAGTTCCGGATACCAAGTCCTCCGTGGCCAATCTGGAACAATGAGGATTGTTCTGACCTTGCTTAGTCTTACAATTCTTAACACCCTGGGTATGAGAGGAAGAGGAGGAAACACATAGACCGATCTGAACACCCAAGGTGTCACCAGAGCGTCTACCGCTACGGCCTGAGGGTCCCTTGACCTGGCACAATACCGCTTTAGCTTTTTGTTGAGACGGGACGACATCATGTCTATTTGAGGCAGGCCCCACCGATTCGCGATCTGTGCAAAGACTTCTTGATGAAGTCCCCACTCCCCCGGATGCAGGTCGTGCCTGCTGAGGAAGTCCGCCTCCCAGTTGTCCACCCCCGGGATGAACACCGCGGACAGCGCGCTTACATGGCCTTCCGCCCAGCGTAGAATCCTGGTCGCTTCTGCCATGGCCACTCTGCTCCTTGTTCCGCTTTGGCGGTTTATATGAGCCACTGCCGTGACATTGTCTGACTGAATCAGAACCGGTTTTCTCTGAAGTAAGTTCTCCGCTTGGCGCAGGGCGTTGTATATGGCCCTCAACTCCAGGACGTTGATGTGGAGACAAGTCTCCAGGCTTGACCAGAGACCTTGGAAATTTCTTCCCAGTGCCACTGCTCCCCAGCTTCGGAGGCTTGCGTCCGTGGTTACCAGGACCCAGTCCTGAATGCCGAACCTGCGACCCTCTAGAAGGTGAGCACTGTTCAGCCACCACAGGAGAGATACCCTGGTCCTTGGAGACAGGGTGATCCTTTGATGCATTTGTAAATGGGACCCGGACCACTTGTCCAAGAGGTCCCATTGAAAAGTCCTCGCATGGAATCTGCCGAAAGGGATGGCCTCGTATGAAGCCACAATATTCCCCAGGACCCGCGTGCACTGATGCACTGAAACCTTCTTTGGTTTCAATAGGTTCCTGACCATGGTCATGAGTTCCTGAACCTTTTCGATCGGAAGAAAAACCTTTTTCTGGTCTGTGTCTAGGATCAGGCCCAGAAAGGTCAGATGCGTTGTAGGAACTAGCTGGGACTTTGGTATATTGAGAATCCAGCCGTGTAGCTGCAACGTCTTCATGGACAGAGACACGCTGTCCAGCAACTTCTCCCGAGATCTCGCCTTTATTAGGAGATCGTCCAAGTATGGGATAATTGTGACCGCCTGCCTGCGCAGGAGCACCATCATTTCCGCCATTACCTTGGTGAAAATCCTCGGGGCCGTGGAAAGCCCAAACAGCAACATCTGAAATTGGTAGTGACAGTCCTGCACTGCAAATCTCAGGAATGCCTGATGAGGGGGGAATATTGGAACATGAAGGTATGCATCCTTTATGTCCAGGGACACCATCCAATCCCCCTCCTCCAGGCTGGCGATGACCGCCCGGAGTGATTCCATTTTGAACTTGAACCTTTTCAAGTACAAGTTCAGAGATTTCAGGTTTAAAATGGGCCTGACCGAACCGTCCGGTTTCGGGACCACAAACAGGGTTGAATAATATCCCTCTCCCTGCTGGAGATGAGGAACTGTGACAATCACCTGTTGAACATACAATTTTTGGATTGCTGTCAACACTGACTCCCTCTCTGACGGGGAAGTCAGCAGAGCCAATTTGAAAAACAGGCGAGGAGGCAAGTCTTCGAATTCCAGCCTGTATCCCTGAGCAACAATCTCTATTGCCCAGGGATCCACCTGCGATTGAACCCAGACGTGGCTGAAAAACCGAAGACGAGCCCCCACCAGATCTGCCTCCCCCCGGAAAGCCCCAGCGTCATGCGGTGGACTTTGCAGACGCAGGGGAGGACTTCTGCTCTTGGGAACTAGCTGTGTGCAGCTTCTTTCCCCTGCCTTTTCCTCTGGTAACAAAGGACGATCCCCGCACCTTCTTGTTTTTATTGGAACGAAAGGACTGCATTTGATAATGAGGTGCCTTCTTAGTATGCTGCGGGGGGACATAAGGTAAGAAATTCGACTTACCAGCCGTAGTCGTAGAGACTAGGTCCGAGAGGCCGTCTCCAAACAACTCCTCCCCCTTGTACGGCAAGGAATCCATGTGCCGCTCAGAATCGGCATCTCCCGTCCACTGCCGGGTCCACAGGAGTCGCCTAGCAGAAATAGACATAGCATTTATTCTGGAGCTTAATAAACAAATGTCTCTCTGAGCAGCTCTCATATACAAGGCAGCATCTCTGATATGCTCTATGGTCATTTGAATGGCATCCCTATCTAAGGTGTCAATCTCCGCAGATAAGGAATCTGCCCATGCCACAACTGCACTACAAACCCAGGCCGACGCCATAGCCGGTCTAGCAATAGTACCGGAGTGAGTGTAAATGTGCTTCAAGGTAATTTCCAGCCTGCGATCAGCCGGTTCCTTGAGGGAAGCCGTATCCTGAGAAGGCAGTGCCACCTTTTTGGACAAGCGTGTCAGCGCCTTGTCCACTTTTGGTGAAGATTCCCAGCGTATCCTATCAGTTTGTGGAAAAGGATACGCCATAAGAATCCTTTTGGGAACTTGTGGTCTCCTATCTGGAGAGTCCCAAGCCTTTTCGCACAATTCACTTAACTCAAATGATGATGGAAAAGTGACTTCAGGCTTTTTCTCTTTATACATGTGTACCCTCGTGTCAGGAACAGGGGGTTCCTCAGTAAAATGCAAAACCTCTTTAATGGCCATAATCATGTACCGTATACCCTTAGCCACCTTCGGCTGTAATTTTGCATCTTCATAGTCGACACTAGAGTCAGAATCTGTGTCGGTATCTGTGTCATCGATCTGGGATATGGTGCGCTTCTGAGACCCCGACGGGCCTGGCGCTACAGGGACAGGCATGGACTGGGTACCTGACTGATCCCTAGCTTCTGCCTTGTCTAACCTTTTATGCAATAGATTGACATTTGCATTCAAGACATTCAGCATATCCACCCATTCCGGTGTCGGCGTTGCCGACGGCGACCTGACATTCAAACACTCCACTATAAGCGAGCCTTCCTCGTCAAACATGTCGACACACGCGTACCGACACACTTCACACACACAGGGAACCCCTTTTCTGAAGACAGAATCCCTGTCAAGGCCCTTTGGAGAGACAGAGAGAGAGTATGCCAGCACACACCCCAGCGCAATAACCCTGGAGACCAACACAAAATGTTTTTCCCCAGCAGCGCTGTGCAATATGTAAACCGCCAATTATGTGCCCCCCCCTCTCTTTTAAGCACCCTTTCACCGTGTGTAAGCAGGGGAGAGTCCGGGGAGCTTCCTCTCAGCAGTGCTGTGGAGAGAAAATGGCGCTGGTGAGTGCTGAGGGAGAAGCCCCGCCCCCTCGGCGGCGGGCTTCTGTCCCGCTCAAACTTAGGAAAATATGGCGGGGGCTCTTTTATATACATGTACAGAGCCCACCTGTACATGTATATAGTCTTTTTGCCATGCAGAGGTTTATATTGCTGCCCAGGGCGCCACGGTCTGCGCCCTGCACCCTTACAGTGACCGGAGTGTGTGAGGTGTATGGGAGCAATGACGCACAGCTGCAGTGCTGTGCGTTACCTCAGTGAAGCTGAAGGCTTCTGCCGCCTGAGACGTCTTCTGTACTTCTGGCTCTGTGAGGAGAACGGCGGCGCGGCTCCGGGGGTGGACGCCCAGTAAGAACCTGCGTTCACCCCCTCTGGAGCTAATGGTGTCCAGTAGCCGAGGAAGCAGAGCCTATCTTTGACAAGAAGGTCTGCTCCTCTCTCCCCAGTCCCTCGATGCAGGGAGCCTGTTGCCAGCAGTGCTCCCTGTGAAAAAGTAGTAAAAAGTAGAAGAAAAATCCAAACAAAAATGCTTTCAAGCAGAGAACTCTAGAGAGCTCTCTACAGTGCACCCATCTTGCTCTGGGCACAGTGTAAAACTGAGGTCTGGAGGAGGGTCATAGAGGGAGGAGCCAGTGCACACCCAGAATCCAAAGCTTTCTTAGAGTGCCCTATCTCCTGCGGAGCCCGTCTATTCCCCATGGTCCTTACGAAGTCCCAACATCCTCAAGGACGTTAGAGAAATCTGTTTTCCATGCCCTCACAGATGAATTACCATCTTAGAACAAACATGTTAATAAATCACGTTAGAGGACATCATATTGTCATCTTGTCCCAGAACCCCCAAGTGACACTGTCCATTCGAACGAAGTACACCGCTCCCCCTCTCTTATATAAATTCCCAGGTGCCTCTAGAGTTCTGCCAAAGCAAGTGTTTGAGAAGTATAATGGAGGACCCTGAAAGTAGCTGGGAAGCAGAAACAGATCCACCTCGTTTTATTTGGACTTTGATGTGATGTTCACACTTTTGCACAGTACAACCCATCCTGCCTGTGCATAAACTTAGATTTCACTTCATCTAACAAATGAGGGGGCTGGTAATAAGGTTTCTCCCCAAAGTGTCAGTCTTTGCCATCTTCTGTGCAGGTGCCATCATTTAAAAGTATTTTAATTTCTCCACTGCAGCGAGTCTTCAGCAAAATGATTTTATTTTTCGTGGTGACAACAACCCAATTGCAGCTGTAACTTACAATGAAGAATGCACGATGCTGCTTTGATCTCATTTTTTAATGCAAAGACTCAAATCTGAGTAAAAATGTAACTTTGTACACAAGTGCCACTCGTCTGGAGATTATATAGGAGATTCTCGGTAGCTGTTCTCATCCGTATAATGCATATAACCAAATGTATTGCAGGGTAGCATTTCGAATATAGCATATAATTAGGACCATGACATTACAATGGGTGCTACAGTACTCTAATACCGCTTTTATACTGCTACAATAACCTGGGTTATTGTCTGGTCGATCCGGGGGCGCGACTTGGTGTAAAAGGGTCCCTGAAAAATAACCCAGGTCCAGTGACCCGGGAATCCAACCCAGTTAGTGAGCAGGGTTGGACCCAGTTATACCCCCCTTTCACACCACACAAATAACCCGGTATCAACCTGGCATATTGCCGAATCGACACGGGTCGGTGTGCGGTGTGAAAGCGCCATAGACGAATTCCCGGGTCGCCTGACCCAGTAATTCAGCATTGTTATTCCCGGGTTGAATAGCGGATCAGTGGCCGCGTGAACGGGCTCCAGGGTCAATGCGACCCAGGACCCGTTCACTACAATAGGGAGAGGCTTAATGGGCTAGCGTAAACTGGGTAATCTGACCTGGGTCCTGTTACAAGCCTATGGAGACCCAGCTCCAAGCGCCCACAGAGGGAAGCAACGACCTGGGTCCACCCTGTGGTGTAAGCGAGATATCAAGCTGCTGTGACGCAGCTTGAAACCAATGTTCAGTGAGCTGAATCTGGGTTGGCAGTATTGAAGGGGTATAAGTGTGCCTGTAATATGCATACCGATGTGTCCGTATACAAATAGCACCTTTACTCCATACGGCGAATATGCAGCCACATAAAAAGCCACTCACAATATACAAAAGTTGCAACAAAAGGTTGCAAAGGAACTGGTACAACCTAGTATGTACAAAGAGGGCAATTCAGATCTGATCGTAGATGTGCCAATTTTAGCACATCTACGATCAGTTTCTCTGACATGTGGGGGGACGACCAGCACAAGGCTAGTCCGTCCCGCATTTCAGGCCATACCTCCCCCACCCCCACCCACGAGGGTGAAAAAGCACTGCACAGTCTGGACCACGCCCCACCAACTGCGTTCTAACGCTGTTGGCACGCCCCGCGACCGCCTTTCAATCAGGCAAAGGTGATCGCATCTCACTGGGCTTCACAGGGGGCGCACTCCCCAAAGGGCTTCAGACTGCGAACGCTGCCGCTGCAGCGATCCAGTCTGAATTAGGCCCAAAGTCGCAGATTCAGCATAACAGAATGTGGTGGGAGGAATAGCTGCGGCCACTGATATCAGAACCTTTTTTTATACAGATCTGCAGCTTAGTCACCCACAGATGCACAAGTACCACAAGCCCTAGTGGTCCGTTTACGCTAGCAATTCAGTTGTGACCCAACTTTTTTTTTTTTTTTAAATGGATGTTTACCACGGCTAAGTTCCAAGGACTCTGGTGCGCCAAGAGGGGCTATTTGGCGCGCCTAGGGAAAAGGTTTACGAGGACACATCTGAAATATATATTGCATGAATACAGTAGGTGGATGTTGCAGTAAAATCCATGTTAGCAACTACTCTTCTACAGATATCATAATCTAGATGACAATATTTGTCCACAGCAGTTGCTAATAAGAACATTTATAAAGCTGTAGACGCAGTTTATTAACATAGGAGTCAGTTTACAGTTTAATATGGGATAAACTCTGCTCAGTAGCTAATCAGTGTTTCTAAGAAGAGGCAAAGCACAGAGAATGAAAACAACTAACAATGCAGAACATCAGGGAAAATCCAAGAAGTTACAGAACAAAAAGAGGCGTTAACTTCAGTTAGGATCTTGCTGGGATAAACAGAAGAGAAACACGTGATAAGAAAATGCAATGACTGCAGACAAATAACCAGTACTTGTTTGTCTAGATATGAGTTCAGGGAATCTTGTGTTACTTGTAAACCAGGATTAGAACAGGACTGAAGAATAAAATCATACTTGGAAACATCTGAATATTTACAATATGTCAGTGTAAGATAGTGCATACATGTGATATATCTAAGCAATATACAGTAGAATGACAAGAAAAATGACAGTCTATGGCACTGGCTCCCAAACCTGTTTGAATCACGGTGCCCTAGAGTATCAGAATTGTTTTCACGCCACCCCGAGGCCAAAGGTTTCTTATTGAGAAATTTAGAAAGAAATATAAAATGAAGTAAATTGTGTTTTATGTCATCCTTAGGTTCAATTGTGTGGTGAGGGACAGGATTTGCTTCTGTTTGTCCACATATTATATGACTGGCAGCCGCTAGCACTGGTTTTTCCTAGTACATTGACCATAAATAATTTGACTTGGTCCTGGACATCCAATCAAAGGCACCCCTGCATGTGCCCCGAGGCCGCATAACTAAGGGAGCATCCCCAGGAAAACCAACCCTCTGCAGTAACATTGCTGTGCAGCTTCCTCAACCCCCCCCCCCCCCCCCTCCCGAGGCAAACAACAACAATGTCCAAATACCCCCCACCCCCATTAATGGGCAGCTTACCCTCACGGGCAACCCCCCCCCCCCCCCCCCCTCCCACCTTCATGGCAACATCACTACCCCATCAGAAGCTGCAATCCCTGGCCACACATAGACCCTGTTACTGGAGAGCTTTATGCAGCCGGAGTTTGGAAACGGCAGACAGGCACAACAGTCAGTGCAGACTGAGACAGACAGGCACACCATACAGCGCAGGCTGGGACGGATACTGAGCACATCTATGAAATAGCTGCCGCAATATAGGCATGCCCACGAATCTCCGCTGGGGGTGACGAGAATCTGCTTACTCCTTCCCTGCATAATCCGGTAGCTAGGAGGCAAAATCTCGGGACCATGGCAATCTGGCCCCAGGGATTTGTCGAGCCCTGCAATAGGTTGACCACTAATGGTAGACATGCATTAGGTTGACATGATCAAAAGGTAGACATGTAAATGGTACAGTTTAAAAATAAGATTTTACTCACCGGTAAATCTATTTCTCGTAGTCCGTAGTGGATGCTGGGACTCCGTAAGGACCATGGGGAATAGCGGCTCCGCAGGAGACTGGGCACAACTAAAAGAAAGCTTTTGGTCTAACTGGTGTGCACTGGCTCCTCCCTCTATGACCCTCCTCCAGACTTCAGTTAGGATACTGTGCCCGGAAGAGCTGACACAATAAGGAAGGATTTTGAATCCCGGGTAAGACTCATACCAGCCACACCAATCACACCGTATAACTCGTGATACAATACCCAGTTAACAGTATGACAATAACTGAGCCTCTCAACAGATGGCTCAACAATAACCCTTTAGTTAAACAATAACTATATACAAGTATTGCAGACAATCCGCACTTGGGATGGGCGCCCAGCATCCACTACGGACTACGAGAAATAGATTTACCGGTGAGTAAAATCTTATTTTCTCTGACGTCCTAAGTGGATGCTGGGACTCCGTAAGGACCATGGGGATTATACCAAAGCTCCCAAACGGGCGGGAGAGTACGGATGACTCTGCAGCACCGAATGGGCAAACTCTAGGTCCTCCTCAGCCAGGGTGTCAAACTTGTAGAATTTAGCAAACGTGTTTGACCCCGACCAAGTAGCTGCTCGGCAAAGTTGTAGAGCCGAGACCCCTCGGGCAGCCGCCCAAGAAGAGCCCACCTTCCTCGTGGAATGGGCTTTGACTGATTTAGGATGCGGCAGTCCAGCCGCAGAATGTGCAAGCTGAATCGTACTACAGATCCAGCGAGCAGTAGTCTGCTGTGAAGCAGGTGCACCCAACTTGTTGGGCGCATGCAGGATAAATAGCGAGTCAGTCTTTCTGACTCCAGCTGTCCTGGAAACATAAATTTTCAGGGCCCTGACTACGTCCAACAACTTGGAAGCCTCCAAGTCTTTAGTAGCCGCAGGCACCACGATAGGTTGGTTCAGATGAAAGGCTGATACCACCTTAGGGAGAAACTGGGGACGAGTCCTCAATTCTGCCCTATCCATATGGAAAATCAGATAAGGGCTTTTACATGACAAAGCCGCCAATTCTGATACACGCCTGGCCGAAGCCAAGGCCAACAACATGACCACTTTCCACGTGAGATATTTCAATTCCACTTTTTTAAGTGGCTCAAACCAATGTGACTTTAGGAAATCCAACACCACGTTGAGATCCCAAGGTGCCACTGGAGGCACAAAAGGGGGCTGAATATGCAGCACTCCCTTAACAAAAGTCTGAACTTCAGGCAGTGAAGCCAGTTCTCTCTGGAAGAACATCGATAGAGCCGAAATCTGGACCTTAATGGAACCCAATTTTAGGCCCATAGTCACCCCTGACTGTAGGAAGTGCAGAAAACGGCCCAGCTGAAATTCCTCCGTTGGGGCCTTCCTGGCCTCACACCACGCAACATATCTTCGCCAAATGCGGTGATAATGGTTTGCGGTCACTTCTTTCCTAGCTTTAATCAGCGTAGGAATGACTTCCTCCGGAATGCCCTTTTCCTTCAGGATCCGGTGTTCAACCGCCATGCCGTCAAACGCAGCCGCGGTAAGTCTTGGAACAGACAGGGCCCCTGCTGCAGCAGGTCCTGTCTGAGCGGCAGAGGCCATGGGTCCTCTGAGATCATTTCTTGAAGTTCCGGGTACCAAGCTCTTCTTGGCCAATCCGGAACAATGAGTATAGTTCTTACTCCTCTTCTCCTTATTATCCTCAGCACCTTTGGTATGAGAGGAAGAGGAGGGAACACATAAACCGACCGGTACACCCACGGTGTCACTAGAGCGTCCACAGCTATCGCCTGAGGGTCTCTTGACCTGGCGCAATATCTTTCTAGCTTTTTGTTGAGGCGGGACGCCATCATGTCCACCTGTGGCCTTTCCCAACGGTTCACAATCAGTTGGAAGACTTCTGGATGAAGTCCCCACTCTCCCGGGTGGAGGTCGTGCCTGCTGAGGAAGTCTGCTTCCCAGTTGTCCACTCCCGGAATGAACACTGCTGACAGTGCTAACACGTGATTTTCCGCCCATCGGAGAATCCTTGTGGCTTCTGCCATCGCCGTCCTGCTTCTTGTGCCGCCCTGTCGGTTTACATGGGCGACTGCCGTGATGTTGTCTGACTGGATCAGTACCGGCTGGTTTTGAAGCAGGGGTTTTGCCTGACTTAGGGCATTGAAAATGGTCCTCAGTTCCAGAATATTTATGTCTAGGGAAGTCTCCTGACTTGACCATAGTCCTTGGAAGTTTCTTCCCTGTGTGACTGCCCCCCAGCCTCGAAGGCTGGCATCCGTGGTCACCAGGACCCAGTCCTGTATGCCGAATCTGCGGCCCTCTTGAAGATGAGCACTTTGCAGCCACCACAGCAGAGACACCCTGGTCCTTGGAGACAGGGTTATCAGCCGATGCATCTGAAGATGCGATCCGGACCACTTGTCCAACAGGTCCCACTGAAAGGTTCTTGCATGGAACCTGCCGAATGGAATTGCTTCGTAGGAAGCTACCATTTTTCCCAGGATTCGCATGCAGTGATGCACCGACACCTGTTTTGGTTTTAGGAGGCCTCTGACTAGAGATGACATCTCCTTGGCCTTCTCCTCCGGGAGAAACACATTTTTCTGTTCTGTGTCCAGAACCATCCCCAGGAACAGTAGACGTGTCGTAGGGACCAGCTGTGACTTTGGAATATTTAGAATCCAGCCGTGCTGTTGTAGCACCTCCCGAGATAGTGCTACCCCGACCAACAACTGCTCCCTGGACCTCGCCTTTATTAGGAGATCGTCCAAGTACGGGATAATTAAAACTCCCTTCTTTCGAAGGAGTATCATCATTTCGGCCATTACCTTGGTAAATACCCTCGGAGCCGTGGATAGACCAAACGGCTACGTCTGGAATTGGTAATGACAATCCTGTACCACAAATCTGAGGTACTCCTGGTGAGGATGGTAAATGGGGACATGCAGGTAAGCATCCTTGATGTCCAGTGATACCATGTAATCCCCCTCGTCCAGGCTTGCAATAACCGCCCTGAGCGATTCCATCTTGAACTTGAATCTTTTTATATATGTGTTCAAGGATTTCAAATTTAAAATGGGTCTCACCGAACCGTCCGGTTTCGGTATTACAAACATTGTGGAATAGTAACCCCGTCCTTGTTGAAGTAGGGGCACCTTGACTATCACCTGCTGGGAATACAGCTTGTGAATTGCCTCTAGCACTGCCTCCCTGCCTGAGGGAGTTGTTGGCATGGCAGATTTGAGGAAACGGCGGGGGGGAGACGTCTCGAATTCCAGCTTGTACCCCTGAGATACTACTTGAAGGATCCAGGGATCCACCCGTGAGCGAGCCCACTGATTGCTGAAGTTTTTGAGATGGGCCCCCACCGTACCTGGCTCCGCCTGTGGAGCCCCAGCGTCATGCGGTGGACTTGGAGGAAGCGGGGGAGGACTTTTGCTCCTGGGAACTGGCTGTATGCTGCAGCTTTTTCCCTCTACCTCTGCCTCTGGGCAGAAAGGACGCGCCTTTAACCCGCTTGCCCTTATGGGGCCGAAAGGACTGTACCTGATAATACGGTGCTTTCTTTGGCTGTGAGGGAACATGGGGTAAAAATGCTGACTTCCCAGCTGTTGCTGTGGAAACGAGGTCCGAGAGACCATCCCCGAACAACTCCTCACCCTTATAAGGCAAAACTTCCATGTGCCTTTTAGAATCTGCATCACCTGTCCACTGCCGAGTCCATAACCCTCTCCTGGCAGAAATGGACATTGCACTTATTTTAGATGCCAGCCGGCAAATATCCCTCTGTGCATCTCTCATGTATAAGACTGCGTCTTTAATATGCTCTACGGTTAGCAATATAGTGTCCCTGTCTAGGGTATCAATATTTTCCGACAGGGAATCTGACCACGCAGCTGCAGCACTGCACATCCATGCTGAAGCAATAGCTGGTCTCAGTATAATACCTGTGTGTGTATATACAGACTTCAGGATAGCCTCCTGCTTTCTATCAGCAGGTTCCTTTAGGGCGGCCGTATCCGGAGACGGTAGTGCCACCTTCTTTGACAAGCGTGTGAGCGCTTTATCCACCCTAGGGGATGTTTCCCAACGTGACCTATCCTCTGGCGGTAAAGGGTACGTCATTAGTAACCTTTTAGAAATTACCAGTTTCTTATCGGGGGAAGCCCACGCTTCTTCACACACTTCATTTAATTCCTCAGATGGAGGAAAAACTACTGGTAGTTTTTTCTCTCCAAACATAATACCCTTTTTTTGTGGTACCTGGGGTAACATCAGAAATGTGCAACACATTTTTCATTGCCTCAATCATGTAACGTGTGGCCCTATTGGAAGTTCCATTAGTCTCATCGTCGTCGACACTGGAGTCAGTATCCGTGTCGACATCTGTGTCTGCCATCTGAGGTAGCGGGCGTTTTAGAGCCCCTGATGGCTTTTGAGACGCCTGGGCAGGCACAGGCTGAGAAGCCGGCTGTCCCATATTTGGTATGTCGTCAAACCTTTTATGTAAGGAGTCGACACTGTCACGTAATTCCTTCCACATAACCATCCACTCAGGTGTCGGCCCCGCAGGGGGTGACATCACATTTATCGGCATCTGCTCCGCCTCCACATAAGCCTCCTCATCAAACATGTCGACACAGCCGTACCGACACACCGCACACACACAGGGAATGCTCTGACAGAGGATAGGACCCCAAAAAAGCCCTTTGGGGAGACAGAGAGAGAGTATGCCAGCACACACCAGAGCGCTATATAACACAGGGATGAACACTATAACTGAGTGATTTTCCCTTATAGCTGCTTAAATATATATATCTGCGCCTAAATTTAGTGCCCCCCCTCTCTTTTTTACCCTTTGTAGCTTGAAAACTGCAGGGGAGAGCCTGGGAGCGATCCTTCCAGCGGAGCTGTGAGGGAAAAATGGCGCCAGTGTGCTGAGGGAGATAGCCCCGCCCCTTTTTCGGCGGACTTTCTCCCGCTTTTTTATGGATTCTGGCAGGGGTATTTTTCACATATATAGCCTCTGGGACTATATATTGTGATTATTTGCCAGCCAAGGTATTAATATTGCTGCTCAGGGCGCCCCCCCCCCCAGCGCCCTGCACCCATCAGTGACCGGAGTGTGAGGTGTGCATGAGGAACAATGGCGCACAGCTGCAGTGCTGTGCGCTACCTTGTTGAAGACCGAAGTCTTCTGCCGCCGATTTTCAGGACCATCTTCATGCTTCTGGCTCTGTAAGGGGGACGGCGGCGCGGCTCCGGGACCGGACGATCGAGGTCGGGCCCTGTGTTCGATCCCTCTGGAGCTAATGGTGTCCAGTAGCCTAAGAAGCCCAAGCTAGCTGCAAGCAGGTAGGTTCGCTTCTTCTCCCCTTAGTCCCTTGTAGCAGTGAGTCTGTTGCCAGCAGATCTCACTGAAAATAAAAAACCTAAAATATACTTTCTTTTCTAGGAGTTCAGGAGAGCCCCTAGTGTGCATCCAGCTCAGCCGGGCACAAGATTCTAACTGGAGTCTGGAGGAGGGTCATAGAGGGAGGAGCCAGTGCACACCAGTTAGACCAAAAGCTTTCTTTTAGTTGTGCCCAGTCTCCTGCGGAGCCGCTATTCCCCATGGTCCTTACGGAGTCCCAGCATCCACTTAGGACGTCAGAGAAAGGTCAATAGGGTCAAGAGATCGACATGACAATGGTCAACACAAGTTTTTTAATTTATATTTTCATTTTTTTAAAGTTTTCATACTTACCATCCATGTGGACTACGATTGGAAATAGTAACCTGTGCCGAGTAACCTTGCCTGATGTGAAGGGTCATGGTTCATTAATGGGGTTTGTTTGTGGCAGAAAAGTCACAAAACACCCCACCACCACCCCCCAAAAAGGGGGTGTCTACCGTTTTTGTTGTCGACAATTTCCATGTCAGCATTTAGACCCTGTCGATCTTTTCTACTGTATCCATTCTACAGTATGTCGACCTTTTGACTGTCGACCTAATGCATGTCTACCATTAGTGGTAGACCTATTGACTGTAGACCTTTTTAGTGTAGATCTAATGATCCACACCCAAAAAAACTAGCCCACAACAATTATGCTCAGTAACAGGACAGGTCAGGTATAGTTAAAGTTGTTTCCGTGGCTTAGCGTGCTGTGACTAATTCTGTGCAATAAATACTTTTTTTTATTTTTAAAGTATTTTTCCAGTGCACTGCATCATCACATGACAAAACACAAGATCACAATATTGATGTAATAACTGAAAATCGAGAATGCATACCGCCCCCAACTGTCTCGATTTTCGCGGGACTTTTTTTTAATGGACTGTCTGCTGTCCCACCCATGGGCCGCAGTGTCCTGCAGTTGGGGGGGCAGGTGGGAGGCCCCCGTCACTCACCGCTGTGCTGTAAAGCAGCGGTGAATGGATGCTGTGTGCATGCGCACAGCATCTATTCACAGGAGACAGAGGGACTGGGGGTATGCCAGCAGCTCACAGAGCGCTGGGCAATGCCCCCTCTGTGATGTAAACGGGAGGTGTGGCAGGCGGTCGCGGCATTCCCACAAAGCCACACATCTTTTTCGGGCAGGCGCGGCTTAGCCGCGCACAGGGTTCCCAGCTCTGCAACAATTAAAGTTATGAGGTATGAAGACCGATGAGCAAATAACATTGCTATATCACACATGAAGAATATGTAAAAATGACATAAAGAAGGTATAAGATATACAATCAATCAAGAAACTGCTGGCAACAGAACAGTAATACAAAACTCTCAAGATGTACAGAGAGTATGTGTGTGCCCAGGGGGATCCCACAGTAGAAATATAATTATTTTATCTCTACGTCTTCCTTAAGTACTATCCAAAAAAAGTGATGTCTACCTGTCCTTTACAATAAAAAGAAAATATTTATAATCTATACTTGCAAGTCTAAAGGGGGACAAGTGTGGCTGTGATTGACAAATCGACACACCTTATTATAGATTGGATGCATTACTGCAGCATAGACGTGCATTCATTCAAGAATAATATCACTCAAATCCCAGAGGTCAAGAGTCCTATTTCTTCCTGTCACTGCATTACTAAGTTAGTCTTTGCAAAATGGGAAATACCCCTTTAATGATAACAAAAAGGGTGATCCAACTTCAGATCAATTCCAAAAGTACAGACTAAACTCAATCTAGCATGACTCAGCAGACCATAGAAGGAAAACCGCACATGTAACATGTAGTAAATACTTTTACACATTAAATTGGCACAGTAAGCCAAATCCACAATAATTTCACAGGCACACACACAGAAATGTATCTAGTCAGATCAACAATACACACGTGGGTACACAGTAAATTCACACAATAATCCAAATCTACACAAAAAGCCAGAGCCACAGTCATTTCACACAGGCCTGTAACAGTTGGCGAGAAGGGGGTATCACACCGGGCCCAGCCACCCACACAGTTACACCTATGGGGAGCCTGCGCTCCAGTCGTGTCTTTCGCTAACGGAGCTTCCATAATGATGTGGCCCAGAAATTAAACGTGTGACATCATGATGTGCCGTCATAGCTGAGTAAAAGTTTTAGCTAATCAAGTCATATTGCCAAGGGCCCCCGGACCCCTAGATATGGGACTAGATGCATCATCGCTTGGAAAGTGATAAAATGGAGAGTAAAAAAGTATCAGCCAATCAGCTCCTAACTGACATTTTTCAAATACAGCCTGTGATATGGCAGTTAGGACCTGATTGGCTGGCACTTTTTCACTCTCCATTTTATCACTTTCCAAGCGATGATGCATCTAGCCCATGGTATGATGTCACACACAGATATTTGTGGATCCACATATACTCAGATGTAGCCCAATCCACACTGAATGTACACATAAAACGTTGGAGCAACATTAAATTAATGAAAAAAAAAAAAAAATATATATATATATATATGGGTGCGGATAGACTCCTGTCTCTCCTTCTTGTCAACAGGTAATTATTTGCAGAACATTGCTACTCTCTTAGTAAAAATCTTGCTGGTAATTATTTGCAGAACATTGCTACTCTCTTAGTAAAAATCTTGCTGGTAATTATTTGCAGAACATTGCTACTCTCTTAGTAAAAATCTTGCTGGTAATTATTTGCAGAACATTGCTACTCTCTTAGTAAAAATCTTGCTGGTAATTATTTGCAGAACATTGCTACTCTCTTAGTAAAAATCTTGCTGGTAATTATTTGCAGAACATTGCTACTCTCTTAGTAAAAATCTTGCTGGTAATTATTTGCAGAACATTGCTACTCTCTTAGTAAAAATCTTGCTGGTAATTATTTGCAGAACATTGCTACTCTCTTAGTAAAAATCTTGCTGGTAATTATTTGCAGAACATTGCTACTCTCTTAGTAAAAATCTTGCTGGTAATTATTTGCAGAACATTGCTACTCTCTTAGTAAAAATCTTGCTGGTAATTATTTGCAGAACATTGCTACTCTCTTAGTAAAAATCTTGCTGGTAATTATTTGCAGAACATTGCTACTCTCTTAGTAAAAATCTTGCTGGTAATTATTTGCAGAACATTGCTACTCTCTTAGTAAAAATCTTGCTGGTAATTATTTGCAGAACATTGCTACTCTCTTAGTAAAAATCTTGCTGGTAATTATTTGCAGAACATTGCACATTACATTGTATGTTTATAAAATTGTTTTAAGTGGTTTAATATCTGTAGTGTGCAAAAACTTATAGTGATTGACTGGGGTTTTCAAACCTCACATTTGTTAGCTGATTAACACCTATTGGTGGAAGGGTTGTTGTGTGGGGGAGGGGGTTGTAATCAGGACATATGTTTGTAGACCTATTTAGTCAGTAAAGCATAGGACGCCAGGCCTATTAGGACGCTGCAGTGGCTATTTTATGAAGTGGCTAGTTATAAAGTGGCAGCACAAAACAGCAGTGTTATACCTGTGTTTAACCGAAGGAAAACAGAAGGCAAACAAACTAACAAGATAACAGAAGGACTGCATCACAACCACAAAACGCTGGAACTTTATGTGGCCTCTCCTCGCATCAAACATGAGAACACCAAGACCAGGCTTAGCACCTCTCTGGCTGAGAACATAAAGCCTGCCCCCGGGCCTAACCACCAAGATGAACAGGGAACTGTGGGGCACAGGACCAGGTTCAGCAGGGACATCCCCATTGCTTCTGAGTATTGAGTATGCCCCCCACATTCTCCTACCCACCCGTACTAAGATCTGATCAAAATGTTAGCCCAATCCTACTCTGCCACTAGTTACCTGCTATTTTTTTTTTCTATTTTTTTTTCCTCCATTGCTCGCTTCCACCCCACCATGTGTTTTTCCTGTAATGTTTACCTCCACTGATTGCACACCTTTCCATTGTGCCCTACATGCAGGGTACATCATACTACTACATAAGCATCAGTTTTCCCATATATGATCTTGGCCCTTGTATGGCTCACCTCCCACAGTGTAACCTCCAAAGTGCGCCCAACATGGCTGCCCCATATGGTACACTTGTGGATGGGATGAAAAATACATAGGCCTGATGGTTTTGATGGAACCCTACTCTGAACTGTAGGACTCTGAAATCACCCCCATTTTGTGTCATCACTTCTAGGGGTGGACTATCCCACCCTGGGTAATCCTACGCCGAGCGCCTAAGATGGCTGCTGCACCTGGTACCTTGTGAGGGTGGAATACACAACCCTTGGAAGTTATTACCCAAAATGCCTGCACCAATCCTGCGTTATGCTTTCTGTGGGCTTAAGGTTTTCTTTTATGTCTGTTGCTTGTCAATTGTTGTATTACTCAAATCCTCTGTATCATGTGCATTGTTTTTGATGTCTGTAAAGCGCCTTGAGTCCTGTTGGAGAAAGAGCGCTATATAAATAAAATTATTATTATTATTATTATTATTAATTAACAATTAGAAACTGTACTCAGTTATAGGGATCCTTTCAATTTGATGTGACTTAGTAGCGTCCTCCAGTAAGTTTGGCTATATGCTGCATTTAAGGTACCGCCAGAGCTGCATACAGAAATCCACAAGTCCGGGTGAGAGATCGGGTCACAACGGAACAATGTTACAATGGCAACTCCCCTGCCCCACACCTCTAATTGAATTGACACCACAGAGTCATAGGGGGATGCTTTATCAAGCATTCTAATGAGGACAAGTGGACAGGCTGCCCATAGTAACCAATCCAATTCTACCAATCATTTATCTAGTACATTCTATAAAACGATAGCTAGAATCTGATTGGTTGCCATGGGCAATCTTCCCGATAGAGTACTAATGTTACAGAATTTAAAAGCACAGGTTACCCCCAAGACAATCTAAGCATACATGTATGACCAGGGCCTATATTTCTAGAAGGGAGAGAGGTAGTTACTGCACTGAAATGCTTGCGGCCAAATTGGCCTATTGTCAACCTTCTCAGTGTCCTGTATCACAGTACTGATTCATTGCGTCATTTTGTGATTGACAAAAGACTAGATATATAGAATGTTCTCTCAAATGTTGCTGCGCATTTGAATTTAATATGTAAACTATGCTGATTGTCATCAGCGTACAATATGTAATAGGGAACAAAAAAGTGTGAGGACTCGTGGAATGGAAACTGTTGGTAATCTAGAGACTGCACCATACCTAATCCTAATGACTTCTTAAACCAGTAACTATAAATACTAGAAAACACAACATTGTCATAATTAAAGTGTCACTATTCAGAACTGGTTGTTACTCTAGAATCTGCTATATGGTGCTGCACAAGGTAAAAAAGAAACTGACATGACCTGAAGTTCCCAAATGAAAAAAGCACTGCACTTTATTTAGACAGCAGAACATTTGTACAACTTCCTTGTCAGCAATATCATTGAACATCCTGTGTGCACGTTGTTTCTTTTTCAGTTTTTACAGTATTTATCAAGAAAAATAAAAATAAATAATTACATTTTAGGGTTCTCTTAGTTATTCACTTGCTTGTACCTCTTGTATAGAAATCGGGCTGACAAAAAAGCGGTTCGCTGACACATAACCTCTCAGCAAACGATCCTGTGTCAGTATAGAGAGGCATGCAGGCCCAGTGGCGGAACAAGCAAGCGGTGGGCCCAGGTGCAACAAAATGCTTTGGGCCCCCCATCCAAGTACACCCCATGGGCAGTGCGCGCCGTAGGCGCGCGCGCAAAAATACATAGTGGCGTGGCTTCGTGGGGAAGGGGTGTGTCCACAAAATAATACCAATTCATAAAACGGTGCACAGTAGTCTCCATTCTTCAAATTACGCCGCACAGTAGCACCACTACACCAGGTAGAGACCCTTTTACTCCTTACAGCGAACAGATTCCCCTTTTTACACATAACGGCAGACAGCGTGCACTTTTTACACATAACGGCAGACAGCGTGCCCTCGTTACACATAGCGGCAGACAGCATACACTTTTTACACAATGGCAGACAGCGTGCCCTCGTTACACATAGCGGCAGACAGCGTGCCCTCGTTACACATAGCGGCAGACAGCGTGCACTTTTTACACATTACGGCAGGCAGCGTCCCCATTTTACACATTACGGCAGACAGCGTCCCCATTTTACACATTACGGCAGACACCATACACTTTTACACATAACGGCAGATAGCGTGCCCTTTTTACACATTACGGCAGGCAGATTCTACCTTTTTACACATAGCGGCAGGCAGATTCCCCATTTTTACATTGCGGCATGCAGATTCCCCATTTTTATACATAGCGGCAGGCAGTCCCCCCTTTTTACACATTGCGGCAGGCAGTCCCAACAAATAAAAAAAGAAATTACCTGCTTGTTGCCAGGGGTTTCATGCACTTGGTTCCATGCACAGTGCCAGGATGTCATGCTCGTTGCCAGGGGTTTCATGCACTGGGTGTCATGCTCGTTGCTAGTGGGTAGTGCTTGTTGCTAGGGCCGTGCTCCCAGTGCCACATATGCTCCCAGTGCCAGATATTCCCCCACAGTGCCAGGTATATGCACCCAGTGCCAGATATTCTCCCACAGTGCCAGATATTCCCCCCCAGTGCCAGGTATATGCCCCCAGTGCCAGGTACATGCCCCCCCAGTGCCAGTTATATGCCCCAGTGCCAGGTATATGCCCCCAGTGCCAGATATTCCCCCCCAGTGCCTGCTTCCCCCCCAGTGCCAGGTATATGCCCCCAGTGCCGGGTATATGCCCCCCCAGTGCCAGATATTCTCCCACAGTGCCAGATATTCCCCCCCAGTGCCAGGTATATGCCCCCAGTGCCAGATATTCCCCCCCAGTGCCAGGTATATGCCCCCAGTGCCGGGTATATGCCCCCCCAGTGCCAGATATTCTCCCACAGTGCCAGATATTCCCCCCCAGTGCCAGGTATATGCCCCCAGTGCCAGGTACATGCCCTCAGTGCCGGGTATATGCCCCCCCAGTGAAAGGTATATGTCCCCAGTGCCAGATCTGTCCCCCCAGTGCCAGGTATATGTCCCCAGTGCCAGATCTGTCCCCCCAGTGCCAGGTATATGTCCCCAGTGCCAGATCTGTCCCCCCAGTGCCTGCTCCCCCGGTCCCCCCTCCCCCCCCCTATGTGTTGGAGGGACACGAGCGCATCGCGCGTCTCTACTGTGTCCCTCCTGGCTCTCCCCCGCTTGTCTAATGAAGCATGTGCCGTTCGTGAGCCAATCAGAGCTCACGAACGGCACATGCTTCCTTAGAGCGGCCGGGGGAGAGCCAGGAGGGACACAGAGAGACGCGCGATGCGCTCGTGTCCCTCCAACACATAGGGGGGGGCCGGGGGAGCAGCAAGGAGGGAGAGGAGAACGCAGATTGACATGCGGACTCTCGTCCACATGTCAATCTGTTCTAAATGCCGGCCGGCGGCTGTGGGCCCCTGAGTGCGGCGGGGCCCCAGTGCAATGCACTGCCTGCCCCGCCAGTAGTTCCGCCCCTGTGCAGGCCATAACCAACTACAAGAAAACCCCAAACCCCACTGCCATGCCCCAGGAACTGGTGAACAAGCTGAACAACTTCTACTGCAAGTTCGAAAAGGAGGCTCCCTGCCATAGCACTAGCCTTGACCCAGGCAGGCCGGTCAACCCCCCTTACCCTGGCAATCACTCTCAGGTACTACGGGTGGAGCAAGGGGAGGTTCAAGAAGGCCAAGCCCAGGAAAGCTCCTGGACCGGACGGCGTGTTGCCATCTGCGCTGAAGATCTGCTCTGCCCAACTTGCCCCCATACTTACCAAGATCCTCAACACCTCACTGGAGTCGTGCAAAGTCCCCTCCTGTCTCAAACGTTCCACAATCATCCCGGTCCCTAAGAACTCCAGTGCCAAAGATCTGAACGACTACAGGCCGATCGCATTGACATCTGTGGTCATGAAAGCATTTGAACGACTGGCGCTGAACCACCTGAAAGAAGTGTCCAGCCCTCACCTGGACCCCTACAGTTTGCCTACCGAGCGAACAGGTGCGTCGAAGATGCAGTCAACATGGGACTGCACTTTATTCTGCAGCACCTGGACCTACGGGGCACCTACGCAAGAGTCCTGTTTGTTGACTTCTGCTCAGCATTCAACACAATTGTTCCCAGCATCCTGCTCCCCAAACTACTCCGTCTAGGGATCCCAGAACCTACCTGCTACTGGATAATGGACTTCCTGTCAGACAGAAGCCAGGTGGTTAAAGTTGGGAAATTCTTGTCAAGTGTGCACACGATCAGCACCGGGCCCCCCCCCCCCCCCAGGGATGTGTACTCCCCCCTCCCCCCCTGCTCTTCTTCCTGTACACCAATGACTGCTCCTTGGAGGAGCAATCGGTAAAAATCCTAAAATTTGCTGATGACACCACCGTCATTGGTCTAATTAGGGACAGGGAGGAGTCTGCCTACCGACGGGAGGTGGACCGGCTGGCCCTGTGGTGCGGCAACAACAACCTTGACTTGAACCCGCTTAAAACAGTAATGATGGTGGCGGACTTTAGAAGGAAACCAACTGTCATGCCCCCGCTCGTGATCACCAGCAGCGCAGTCCCATTGGTGGACTCCTTCAAGTTCCTAGGCTCTAAGATCTCCCGAGAGCTAAAATGGGGTCCAACACTGATACCATCGCAGGAAAGGCGCACCAGAGGCTGTTCTCCCTGAGGCAATTTAGGAAATTCAACGGCCTAGAGAAAATGCTGCTCCTCTTCTACTCTGCAATCGTCGAGTCAGTACTAAGCTCCTCAATCATAGTCTGGTACAGCTCCATTAGCGAAAAAGACAGACGCAGGCTTCAAAGGGTGGTGAGGATGGCGGAAAAGATCACCGGAACGGACCTACCCTCTGTTCAGGACCTGTACCAATCCAGGCTCAAGATACGCGCAGAGAACATTGCGGGTGACCAGCTGCATCCAGGACATGACCTGATCAAACTGCTACCGTCGGGCAGGCCCTACAGGACCATCACAGCCAAGTCTACTAGGCGCTCAAAAAGCTTCTTTCCTGAAGTGGTCCACCAGCTGAACAAAGACTAGCATGCCCAAACAAGTAAATATATGTGTTATATGATATGCTGTATGATGATATGCTATATGTCCACCCCCCCTCCATGTTGTTACTCAGCTGCTGCAATGTAAACCGGAAGCAAATTCCTAGTATACGCAAATATACCTGGCCAGTAAAGCCGATTCTGATCCTGATGGTGTCATAACTTATCGTCGCCATATCAGCAGATTTTAGAGCTAAATTGTTTTTCAAGGAATCCTTCTCCCCATGTTTGGAATGGGTTGGGTATGTGTGACCACACAATACCGACGCTGGGATCCCGGCTGTTAGATAACCGGCGGGAGGAGCGCAATGAAGCCCCTGGCAGGCTCGCTACACTCGCTATGTAGTGGGCTCGGTGGCTCGCTGCACTCGCCACAGGTTCTATTCCCACTCTATGGGTGTCATGCTGGAGGCGGTATTGTGACCGGCGGTCTGCTGACCGCCAGTCACAAAACTACATCCCTCTGGAATAGTACACTTGCACTGGCATACCTACAGCTCCCACAGCCATCACGGTGGCTTGGTGGTGACAGGCCTGGGGGGCGCCGGAGCTGTTTAAGCAGATTCCCATGCAAACTTGCCGTCCGCATGTAAATCTGTTGAAAATGTCCATCTTAAAATGGCTGCCACCTCAGAGAAGACAGATGCTAGAGGTCATACCTGACCTCTACCGTTTGACAGGGAGTACAGCGCTACAGTGTTAGCCGGAAGTGCCGGGAACACTCAGCGCTGGCTCAACCGGGAGAAGATGCAGCTTTCTTCTGCCATCACCCTTGGCAATAAACCCCTGATACCCCTACGGTGTGTGGCATAATGTGTCACAGGCATTGAGGTGACTGGAATAATGTGTCAGGGTCATTGCAGTGTGTGGCATAATGTATAAGGGGAAAAATGCCAAATAAGGTAAGGGGCATGAATCAGGATATTTATTTTTCCTGTGGTGGCCAATGTCTGGGCGTGCACGATGCAAAACTGGGGTATAAAGTAGTCTTTTCCTGAAATGCCACGCCCCTTGCAGTGAGGACACACACCCTATGGTGAGCACAAATTTTGTACTTTTCATAACGCAATGGGGAAGGGAAAGTGTCAGCAGAAACTTTTTGGCAGGGGGAAGCAAAATGTATAGTTAAGCCACTGTACACTTACTACATTTGGTGACATCCTTTCTATTAGTAAGAGGCACAGACAGCTCTGGATAGTGAAACTTTAATTATGGCCATATTGTGCATATTATATTATCTTAATCTATATTTTGGGGAATCATTTTCTTTAAATAAAATCAGGAAAATACTTTTATCTTACTATTTGTGTAGTCAGAACCAGTGCAAGCTCGGAGTGGGTAGGGGGGCTGTGACATCATAGCCGAGCCACAGTTCCAGCATTTAACTAACATTGAAGAGCTGCCACTGACAGCTTCACAGATAAGAAGCTGTCTGATTCTTCTTCTTCTCCATACCAGTATCTGTGTGTAGGTGCCTCAGGGGGGCATGCGTTTAATATCCCACTGGACGGGATGTCGGTTATGTGACTGATGCCGGAATCCTAACACCACTCGGGAGACAGGCGCCAAAACACCGACAGCCTGAAGGTAACTATCAGGGTCACTGTAAGGGTTAGGGCCCAGGGGGTTGTCAGGACCTTCAATGTCGGAATGGCGGTGTCGGTCATGTGACCGCCAGCATATCATACCAAACTCCATTATGGGCCTAATTCAGACCTGATTGTGTGGGGAGTCCGCCTAGCACAGGGCTAGTCCGCCCCGCATGTCAGGCCCGATCCCCCCACACAAGTACAAAAGCATTGCACAGCGGCGTTGCTTTTATACTGGAAGGGTAGCTCCCTGCTAGCGCGCAGAAGCTACTTGTCGCTGTGAGGGTCGCAGCGGCTGCGTGTCACGTCACGGAGCCGCGACGGCCCGCTTCCCCCCCCCCAACAGCCAGGCACGCCTGTGTTGCCCGGACCGCGCACCCTAAACAGCGGCCAAATGCCGCCGGCCCACCCCCTCCCGCCTCTGCCTGTCAATCAGGCAGAGGCGATCGCAGGGCTGAGACAGCCGTCAGCTGTCTGGCATGCGCATGCGCAGTTTATACCCGATCACTGCTGTACAAAAACGCGCAGCAGCGATCAGGTCTGAATTAGCCCCTATGTTTTAGGAGCATGGTAACTAAGGACGCCCTAGGCAGTCACCTACATAAACAGAATGGCAGAGACGGCCCAAGGTGCAGCAGCTTAAATGTTAGAACCAAAGAGTTATAACATTTCTAAGTGAGACAGCAATGTAGTGTGACTCTGCATAGTGCACATTGTGCAACAGTTCTTGCTGTTACTCAGTGACTGGAGATGACTTTGCAGAATACTTGTGTTCAAGTTTATTTTACCATTTCCTTTATGGTTATACACACCTCTAAATAACAAAAAGTGAATACTTCCAACGTAAAACGTTTACCTACAGCTGTGTAGGAGATAGAAATCTAGAACTTTATAATAGGCTATGCAGAATCAAATATAAAGCTAGAATAGAAATTGGTTCATGGCATCTAAATCACACGGGTGTGGATCATTAGGTCGACCTGGAATAGGTCACCATGGGAAAAACGTCAACATGGTAAAAGGGTCGACACGAAAAAGGTAGACATTCATTTTTTTAAATGTTTTTTGGTGTCGTTTTTCGCCGTCACAGCACAGGGACCCCCAATCACTGCACTGCTTCGCTCGCCACGCTTCCGGTATACGGTTACTATTCCCAATAGTAGTCCACGTGGATTGTAAAGTATGAAAAAGTTGAAACAATAAAAGATTCCTTACAGCCCTGCTTCCCTTACTGTGATCTGTAGATTGAGGACTATTAGCAGCACCTAGAATCTCCCTTCATTCATTTCAGGTCAAGCTTTTAGCTCTGCGGCCCCCACTCTATGGAACTAGGTTCCTTATGCAGTTTGAGAGGCATCCATACTAGAAACCTTCAAAAGAAAGGGAAGACTTTCCTGTTTACTCATACATTTCACTAATGTCCCTTTAGTTCCTAAAACATACAACTCAAATGCTTTGTTCTCTTTTCTCTTACGCTTATTTTGTGTCTTGAATTTTTTTAATGAAATATAGAGTACTTTGAGTCCTATATGGAGAAAAGTGCTATAAAAATAATAATAATAATAATAATAATATTATTTTAAACCTACCGGTAAATCTATTTCTCCTAGTCCGTAGAGGATACTGGGGACTCCGTAAGGACCATGGGGTATAGACGGGCTCCGCAGGAGATAGGGCACCTAAAAAGAACTTTGACTATGGGTGTGCACTGGCTCCTCCCTCTATGCCCCTCCTCCAGACCTCAGTTAGAGAACTGTGCCCAGAGGAGATGGACAATACAAGGCAGGATTTAGCAATCCAAGGGCAAGATTCATACCAGCCCACACCAATCATACCATGTAACCTGGAACATACATAACCAGTTAACAGTATGAACAAACGACAGTAACGGTCCAAGACCGATGTCAACTGTAACATAACCCTTATGTAAGCAACAACTATATACAAGTCTTGCAGAGTTTCCGCACTGGGATGGGCGCCCAGCATCCTCTACGGACTAGGAGAAATAGATTTACCGGTAGGTTTAAAATCTTATTTTCTCTTACGTCCTAGAGGATGCTGGGGACTCCGTAAGGACCATGGGGTTTATACCAAAGCATCCAATCGGGCGGGAGAGTGCGTATGACTCTGCAGCACCGACTGAGCAAACGCTAGGTCCTCATCAGCCAGGGTATCAAACTTGTAGAATTTGGCAAAAGTGTTTGATCCCGACCAAGTCGCCGCTCGGCAAAGTTGTAATAATAAATAATAATAATTTTATTTATATAGCGCTCTTTCTCCAATAGGACTCAAGGCGCTTAACAGATACACAGCATAATATAGTACAGAAAAATAATGAAGTACATTTTTCATAAAATACAGAAGCATGAAGATACTAAAAGAGACACTATGGAAATGCTTGAGTAAACAGGAAAGTCTTGAGTCTACTTTTGAAGGATTCTATAGTTGGGGCCTCTCGCACTGTGCTGGGAAGTGAGTTCCATAGAGTCGGAGCCGCATGACTAAAAGCTCGACCCCCAGATGAATTACGGTAGATTCTAGGTACTGCTAAAAGTCCTTCATCTACAGATCGCAGTAATCGAGTGGGGCAGTATGGGATCAGAAGCTGTTTCAGGTACCTTGGGCCTTGGTCATGTAATGCTTTGAAACTCAGTAAGCCAATCTTGAAGAGGATTCGCCATCTTACAGGCAGCCAGTGAAAGGAGTAGAGGATGGGTGTTATGTGGCTGGAACGGGGCTGGTTGGTTAACAGCCTGGCAGCTGTGTTTTGCACCAGCTGTAAGCGTTGCAATTCTTTTGCTGGTAGACCAAGGTAGAGGGCATTACAGTAGTCTAATCGAGATGATACAAATGCATGTATGACTTTTGGCATATCATCTGAGGGAATTAGGTGCTTGATTCTGGCTATGTTCCTCAGGTGAAAGAATGAGGATTTGATTGTGGCTGATATCTGATGTTTAAGTGTCAAGCCATCATCCAGGACAACGCCAAGATTCCGCACATGATCACTGGTCTGTAATTCTGAATCCCCGAGTGTAAGTCCAGTTGGTTGGCTATGCTGCAGTCTTGTCCTTTGATGTTGCGGTCGTATTATAAGGACCTCTGTTTTATCCGGGTTCAGTCGCAGCCAACTGGCGCTCATCCACTCCTGTAGTTCAGCTAGACAGCCATTCAGGGTTGCTACTGGGTTATCAGTGCCCGGAGCAAAGGACAAGTACAGTTGTGTATCATCTGCATAGCAGTGGTAGACCAGGCCATGGCGCCTGATTATTTCGCCCAATGGGAGCATGTATACTGCAAAAAGCATGGGGGATAGTATAGAACCTTGTGGGACACCACATGGCAATGGCACTGGTGGTGATGAGTATAATCCAGATGATACTCTCTGTGACCTGCCTGTGAGAAATGATTTGAACCAGTTTAGGACTGTGCCATCCAGACCACAGAAGTGTATCAGTCGCTCAATCAGAAGCCCGTGGTCCACGGTATCAAATGCTGCCGAGAGATCCAGAAGGATTAATATTGAACAGTCACATCTGTCTTTTGCCATCAGAAGATCATTTAACACACACACCAGGGCTGTTTCAGTGTTATGTCTTCTCCTGAATCCTGATTGAAATGGATCATAAATATCATGGGTTGTCAGGCGAGTTTCCAGTTGATTTGCAACCACTTTCTCAATAACCTTTCCTAGGAAAGGAAGGTTTGATACCGGTCTGTAGTTGGACATGCAGTCGGGATCTAAATTAGGTTTTTTAAGAAGTGGTCTAACAATTGCTTCCTTTAGGGGTCCAGGAAAAATGCCTGTCTGCAAAGAGCATTGAACAATTTTTGCAAAGACAGGACCGATTATATCCGTACAACCTATTAGAAGCTTGGTTGAGGCTGGGTCCAGGCCACAGGTGGTGGGACGCAAAATCCGAGCAATTTCAGCAGTGTCCTTTACATCCACTGGGTCAAAGCTGGTCCATGAAGGCAGGTAGCTTATATTGGCAGGCTTTGTAGTTTGGCTCTCCTTTGATGGCACTGTGGATATTCCAGCCCGGATGGTGGATATTTTATCTGCAAAGAAGTTTGCAAACTCGTTGCATCTTGCTTGGGAAAGGGTCTCATCAGTCTGCAGGCATGCTGGCTTGCAAAGCATCTCCACTGTGCGGAAAAGTTGAGCTGGCCTATTGTTTGCTGCTGTGATCTCATTTGACAGGAACTGTGATTTCTTGCGAGTGATTGTCGATTGATATTCTTCGTTATGCTTTATTAGTTTTATTTTGTCATCCACTAGGTTAGTCTTCCTCCATCGTCTTTCCAGTCTACGCCCCCTTTTCTTGAGCTCACTAACACTGTTGTCGTACCATGGAGCTTGACGATGTGGTTTACGAGGTCTTATACGCACAGGGGCGATAATATCAATTGCAGCCTTAACATCCCTATTATAATAACGGACTAGGGAACAGGGATCTTCACAGGCACCCAGTATAGCAGAGAGATCCATATTTGCTGCAAGAGCCTGGGGAGTCATACCCCTCCTTGGACGGTACCTGGTCAACTCCACGGGCAGAGATCTTATTTGAGGGGTTGCAACTGAGAACCAGAGGGAGTAGTGGTCTGACCAGATGACTGGGTTTATTTTTAGGTCAGTGACTTCTAATCCAATCTGAAAGACAAGATCAAGAGTGTGACCACTTTTATGTGTGGCAGAGGGAATTATCTGTGTGAAGCCCAGACCATTCATTGTGCACAGGAGGTCTTGGCCAAGGCGTGAGAGCTCATCATCCACCCATGCATTGAAATCCCCGAGGATGAGCCATCTTTGATGTTCCAGAACCAGGCCAGCAACAGTGTCTGCAATTTCTTGTAGAAATATCTTTCCATCTCCAGGTGGCCGGTAGATGAGAAGTACTCTGAAACCTAATCCTGTCGAACTCTGGGCAGCAATGCACTCAAATGAGCGAGTAATTTCAATAGGGTGGACCCTAAGTTTAAGTTCTTTTTTGAAGCAGATAGCCACCCCGCCACCCCTGCGGTCCAGTCTTGGGTTGTGGATGACAGAGTAGTTTGTTGGTACCGCAGCCTCCAATATAGGTGCTGCATTTTCGTCTAGCCAGGTCTCTGTAATACAGGCTAGATCTGCAGATTCAATAAGGTCAGCAATTGTTGCAGTCTTGTTTCTTATAGATCTGGCATTACAAAGGACTGACCTGATTGGGCATACCAGAGGGCCTTCAGTTTTCTTTATGTTAAGTGCAGGAGCTCTGGGTATGGGGGTCACAAAGCGAGAGTTGACAGTTCTGTCCTTCCAAACATAGGGCCGTCTTTTGGGTATTACTTCTATTTGATTGTTCTTTGTGTATGGGGGTGAGCAGGTGGGCAAAGGACGTAGATGGTTACCGGGGGAAATAAGTTTCCTGCCTGCTCGCTTCCCACGAATGCGCCTGTGTTTTCTTTTTAAAATGCCAAGGGATTGGAGAATAGAAGCCTGTGATGGTGTGATAGGAACTGCAGAACGTGGTGGGCGGAGTGAAAGAATGAAGCTGGAGCAATATGTATACATTTGGTCATCAATGACAGATTACTATGAGTTTGAGCTGCATATGATGATGAGAGAGGGAGAGAAAGCAGTGTTTTTTTGTTTTTGTTTTTTTTTCTTCCTTTTTGTGTTTTGTTTTCCCCCAATCGGTATTTGATCCAAAATTCTAATGGGTTTATGAACAAAGTTATTGCTATAACCTATTGGGTATATTTGAAGCAAGTGATAAATAAAATAGCTGCTGATTTAATCAATTATCCTAGCATAGGCAGACTTTTGGGAAGGTGTTAGAAGCCAATTCCTACTGTGTAGGTGTGAAAAGTCTCAGTGTGAGAGGCCTTTGAAGTAGGTTTCTTGTGTGTGGGGGGAAGTGATAACATGTCCTGGGAAATGGATCCTGAGTTGAAACAGTGAGCCTTCAGCAATTCAGAGCCTGAATATACTGATATTAGTAGATTAATGCAATAAGTCAGTTATTAGTTGCTCAGAGAACAGAGGTGGATGATGTCTAAGTGAGGGGCTAGATGTAGCCAAAGATAGGTTGTAATCCACAGTACCTTATCTGGGCAATGTCCAATGCAGAGTGCAGCAGCTGCTAAACTGAAGGATTTCTCAGTGGAGGTTTGCAGAGGATTCAGTCCAGGATTCAATCCAGTGTGTATCTCAGCGCAGGAATGCAATCCGTTGGTTTTGATGAGATGCCCGCGTAGAGTAGTACAAGTTAAAGGTAAGTCCTTGGATATTTATGATGATTCATAGGTCAGTTGTGGTGAATTTAAGCTGTTTTATGGAGATGATCAGGAGCATACAAAAGGTGAGGCAGCCATCTTGGGCGCCCCTCCTCCTCGGGCAGCCGCCCAAGAAGAGCCCACCTTCCTAGTGGAATGGGCCTTAACCGAATTTGGTACCGGCAATCCAGCCGTAGAGTGAGCCTGCTGAATCGTATTACAGATCCAGCGAGCCATAGTCTGCTTCGAAGCAGGAGCGCCAATCTTATTGGCCGCATACAGGACAAACAGAGCCTCTGTTTTCCTAATTCTAGCCGTCCTGGCTACATACATTTTTAAGGCCCTGACTACGTCCAGGGATCTGGAATCCTCCAGGTCACCTGTAGCCACAGGCACCACAATAGGTTGATTCATATGGAACGAAGAAACCACTTTAGGCAAAAATTGCGGACGTGTCCTCAATTCAGCTCGATCCACATGAAAAATCAAGTAGGGGCTCTTGTGTGACAAAGCCGCCAATTCTGACACTCGCCTTGCTGATGCTAAGGCCAACAACATGACCACCTTCCAGGTAAGAAATTTCAACTCAACCTTGTTAAGCGGTTCAAACCAGTGTGATTTTAGGAACTGCAACACCACGTTCAGGTCCCATGGTGCCACTGGAGGCACAAAAGGGGGCTGGATGTGCAGCACTCCCTTTACAAACGTCTGGACTTCTGGAAGAGAAGCCAATTCCTTCTGAAAGAAAATCGAGAGGGCCAAAATCTGTACCTTAACCGAGCCTAATTGCAGGCCCATATCCACTCCTGTCAGTAGGAAGTGGAGAAGACGACCCAGATGAAAATCTTCCGTAGGTGCATTCTTGGTCTCACACCAAGACACATACTTTCGCCAGATACGGTGATAATGTTTTACCGTCACCTCCTTCCTAGCCTTTATTAAAGTAGGGATGACCTCTTCCGGAATCCCCTTTTTCGCTAGGATTCGGCGTTCAACCGCCATGCCGGCAAACGTAACCGCGGTAAGTCTTGAAATACACAGGGCCCCTGCTGCAACAGGTCTTCCCTCAGAAGAAGAGGCCAGGGATCTCCTGTGAGCATCTCTTGTAGATCCGAGTACCGGGCCCTTCGAGGCCAGTCTGGGACAACGAGTATCGTCTGTACTCTTCTTCGTCTTATGATCCTCAACACTTTCGTGATGAGAGGAAGGAACACGTAGACCGATTCAAACACCCACGGTGTTACCAGTGCGTCTACTGCTATTGCCTGAGGGTCCCGAGACCTGGCGCAATACCTCCGAAGTTTTTTGTTGAGGCGTGACGCCATCATGTCTATTTGAGGAGTTCCCCAAAGACGTGTTACGTCTGCAAAGACTTCTTGATGAAGTCCCCACTCTCCTAGATGGAGATCGTGTCTGCTGAGGAAGTCTGCTTCCCAGTTGTCCACTCCCGGAATGAAGACAGCCGACAGAGCGCTTACATGATTTTCCGCCCAGCAAAGTATCCTTGTGGCTTCCGCCATCGCGACTCTGCTTCTTGTCCCGCCTTGGCGGTACACATGAGCCACTGCTGTGACATTGTCTGATTGAATCAGAACCGGTAGGTTTCGAAGAAAACTCTCCGCTTGTCGAAGGCCGTTGTAAATGGCCCTGAGTTCCAACACATTGATGTGTAGACAGGACTCCCGGTCTGACCAAAGACCCTGAAAAGTCTTTCCCTGTGTGACCGCTCCCCATCCTCGGAGGCTCGCGTCCATGGTAACCAGGATCCAATCCTGAATTCCGAACCTGCGACCCTCCAGGAGGTGAGCACTTTGCAACCACCACAGGAGGGACACTCTGGTCCCTGGGGACAGAGTTATTTTCCGATGTACGTGCAGATGGGACCCGGACCACTTGTCCAGAAGGTCCCATTGAAAAGTTCTTGCATGGAACCTTCCGAAGGGAATGGCCTCGTAGGCCGCCACCATTTCCCCCAGAACTCGAGTGCATTGGTGAACTGACACCCTTTTCGGTTTTAGCAGGTCTCTGACCATGTTCTGGATGTCTTGGGCTTTCTCTATTGGGAGGAAGACCTTCATTTGTTCCGTATCCAGTATCATACCTAGGTACGGTAGTCGAGTTGTCGGAATCAACTGTGACTTCGGTAGATTTAGAATCCAACCGTGTTGCTGGAGCACTCTCAGAGAGAGCGCCACACTGCTCAGCAATTTCTCCCTTGACCTCGCTTTTATCAGGAGATCGTCCAAGTATGGGATAATTGTGACTCCATGTTTGCGCAGGACCACCATCATTTCCGCCATTATCTTGGTGAAAATCCTCGAGGCCGTGGAGAGTCCAAACCGCAACGTCTGAAATTGGTAATGACAATCCTGTACAGCGAATCTCAAGTATTCCTGATGGGGGGCATATATGGGGACATGAAGGTACATGAAGGTACGCATCCTTTATGTCCAGAGACACCATAAACTCCCCCTCCTCCATGTTGGCTATTATCGCTCTGAGAGATTCCATTTTGAATTTGAATCTTTTTATGTACAGGTTTAGGGATTTCAGATTCAAAATAGGTCTGACCGAACCGTCCGGTTTCGGGACCACAAATAGGGTTGAATAGTAACCTCTTCCCTGCTGGTGCAGTGGAACCTTGATTATTACTTGCTGTATACACAGCGTTTGAATCGCAGCTAACACTACATCCCTTTCCGATGTGGAAGCTGGTAGGGCCAATTTGAAGAATTGGCGCGGGGGCACCTCCTCGAATTCCAATTTGTAACCCTGGGAAACTATTTCCAACACCCAGGGATTCAGGTCCGAACTGACCCAGGCCTGACTGAAAAGTCGAAGACGTGCCCCCACCGGTGCGGACTCCGTCAGGGGAGCCCCAGCGTCATGCTGTGGGTTTTGGAGCAGCCTGGGAGGACTTTTGTTCCTGGGCACCTGCCGAAGCAGGTGCTCTCTTGCCTCTGCCCTTACCTCTGGCGAGGAAAGAGGATCCCCGACCTCTTTTGGACTTGTGCGACCGAAAGGACTGCATCTGATAGGGTGTTACTTTCTTTTGCTGTTGGGGAATATATGGTAAAAAATTTGATTTACCTGCTGTAGCTGTGGAAACTAGGTCCGTCAGCCCATCCCCAAACAATACATCCCCCTTATAGGGTAGTACTTCCATATGTTTCTTGGAATCCGCATCACCCGTCCATTGGCGAGTCCATAAGGATCTTCTCGCTGAGATAGACATGGCATTGGCCCTAGAAGCTAGCAATCCAATGTCCCTTTGAGCATCCCTCATAAATAAGACTGCGTCTTTAATATGGGCTAGAGTTAGGAATATAGTATCCTTATCCATATTATCAAATTGATCTGTCAGCTCATCTGTCCAAGCTGCAATTGCGCTACACACCCATGCCGACGCAATTGTCGGTCTTAACACAGCACCAGTATGAGAATAAATAGACTTTAAGGTAGTTTCTTGCCAGCGATCTGCAGGGTCCTTAAGGGCCGCTGTGTCAGGAGACGGTAGCGCCACTTTCTTGGACAGGCGCGTCAGGGCCTTGTCCACAGTGGGGGGTGATTCCCAAATCCCCCTGTCCTGCTTAGGGAAAGGGTATGCCATATAAATTCTTTTGGGGATCTGCGGTCTCTTATCCGGAGTCTCCCAAGCTTTTCCAAAGAATTCATTTAATTCATGAGATGTGGGAAAGTTAATCTTTCTTTTCCTTAAACATGTGTACCCTTGTGTCGGGGACCGAGGTTCATCCACAATATGCAACACATCCCTTATTGCCACAATCATACACTGAATGGTTTTAGTCACCCTAGGGTGCAATTTTACTTCGTCATAGTCAACACTGGATTCAGAATCCGTGTCGGTAGTAGTGTCTTGTGTTAAGGGACGCTTTTGAGACCCCGACGGGCCCTGTGAGTCGGTCCAATCTGAGGATTGAACCCCTGATGTCCCCCCTAAACCAGCCTTATCAAGCCTTTTATGTAAAGATGCCACACTTGCATTCAACATATGCCAGATGTCCATCCAATCTGGAGTCGGCACAACCGACGGGGACACACCACTCATTTGCTCCACCTCCTCCTTGGAGAAGCCTTCCGCCTCAGACATGTCGACACACACGTACCGACACCCCACACACACAGGGATTAACCTATAAGGGGACAAAACCCCAACCAGGTCCTAAGGAGAGACAGAAAAAGAGTATGCCAGCACACACCAGCGCTTAAAAACACTGGAAAAAATATGTCCAGATAGCGCTTTTTTATATATATATATATTATGCCAATTCCTGGACCCAAAATCTTTCCAAATTTCTAGGGTCTTAGATTTCCTTCAGGCGGGAATGGATAAATGTTTGAAGGTGTCTTCCTTGAGAGTACACGTATCAGCATTGTCTGTATGGTTCCAAAAGAAAACTGCAAATTTACAGGATGTGCGTACTTTCTTCCAGGGAATGCTGCGCATTCAACCTCCCTTTGTTCCTCCTACAGTGCCTTGGGACTTAAATTTAGTCCCGAAAGCCCTTCAAGTTGCTCCATTTGAACCACTCAATAAAGTGGATCTTAAATGGTTGACAGCTAAAGTTCTCTTTCTACTGACTATGGCATCAGCTAGAAGAGTACATCCACATTCATACCCACATTGAAATCAGCTAGAAGAGTATCAGATTTAGGAGCGCTGTCTTGTCGTTCTCCTTTTCTGACTTTTTATCCAGATAAAGCAGTTCTCAGAACTAGGTCTGGGTATCTTCCGAAGGTGGTGTCTAAATTCCACCTTAATGAAGAAATTGTAGTCCCGCTTTTCAGGTATCGGGACTTACTGCGGGAGATGCGTCGCTGGACGTAATCCGGGCGTACCAGCGCCATCAGAAAGACAGATTCTCTCTTCATTCTCTACGGATTTCACAAGAGAGGATGGCCTGCTACGAAACAGACGCTGGCAAGATGGCTTCGAATGACGATTTCAGAAGCATATTCTTGAGCTGATCTCCCTGTTCTGGATAATGTCTCTGCTCACTCCACTCGTAAGGTATGTCCTTCATGGGCAGCACAAAATGGGGCTTCAGCAGAACAGATATGTAAGGCAGCCACATGGTCTTCCATTAACACATTCATTAGATATTATTACTTGGATACTTTTGCCTCTCATGACGCTGAATTCGGGCAAAAGGTTCTCCTGTCCAATCAGGAGTATCCCCACCACTAAATTGCTTTGGGAAATCCCATTGTTATCCTGTGGATAACCTGTGGACCCTGCCGGAGAAAATAAGATTTTAAACCTACCGGTAAATCTTTTTCTCCTAGTCCGTAGAGGATGCTGGGGACTCCGTAAGGACCATGGGGTATAGACGGGCTCCGCAGGAGACATGGGCACTATAAAGAACTTTTAGTATGGGTGTGCACTGGCTCCTCCCTCTATGCCCCTCCTCCAAACCTCAGTTAGAGAAACTGTGCCCAGAGGAGATGGAAAACATGAGGAAAGGATTTTGTTAATCTAAGGGCAAGATTCATACCAGCCCACACCAATCATACCATACAACTTGGAAAATACGCAACCAGTTAACAGTATGAACAAAAAACAGTATCAGTCAAAGACCGATTCCAACTGTAACATAACCCTTATGTAAGCAACAACTATATACAAGCCTTGCAGATTTAGTCCGCACTGGGACGGGCGCCCAGCATCCTCTACGGACTAAGAGAAAAAGATTTACCGGTAGGTTTAAAATCTTATTTTCTCTTACGTCCTAGAGGATGCTGGGGACTCCGTAAGGACCATGGGGTTTATACCAAAGCTCCAAACCGGGCGGGAGATTGCGCATGACTCTGCAGCACCGACTGAGCAAACGCAAGGTCCTCATCAGCCAGGGTATCAAACTTGTAGAATTTAGCAAAAGTGTTTGAACCCGACCAAGTAGCTGCTCGGCAAAGCTGTAATGCCGAGACGCCTTGGGCAGCCGCCCAAGAAGAGCCCACCTTCCTAGTGGAATGGGCCTTTACCGAATCTGGTAACGGCAATCCAGCCGTAGAATGAGCCTGCTGAATCGTGTTACAGATCCAGCGAGCAATAGTCTGCTTCGAAGCAGGAGCGCCAACTTTGTTGGCTGCATACAGGACAAACAGAGCCTCTGTTTTCCTAACCCTAGCCGTCCTGGTTACAGAAATTTTTAAGGCCCTGACTACATCCAGGGACTTTGAGTCCTCCAAGTTCCCCGTAGCCACAGGCACCACAATAGGTTGGTTCATATGAAATGAAGAAACCACCTTAGGCAAAAATTGAGGACGAGTCCTCAACTCCGCTCTACCCACATGGAAAATCAAATAGGGGTTCTTGTGGGACAAGGCCGCCAATTCTGACACCCGCCTTGCAGATGCCAAGGCCAATAACATGACCACCTTCCACGTGAGAAATTTTAATTCAACCGTTTGAAGAGGTTCAAACCAGTGAGATTTTAGGAAACTTAACACCACGTTAAGGTCCCACGGTGCCACTGGGGGCACAAAGGGGGGCTGGATGTGCAGCACTCCCTTCACAAACGTCTGGACTTCTGGGAGAGAAGCCAATTCCTTCTGGAAGAATATAGATAGGGCCGAAATCTGTACCTTAATGAAGCCTAACTTTAGGCCCATATCCACTCCTGTCTGTAGAAAGTGGAGAAAACGGCCCAGATGGAAATCTTCCGTAGGAGCATTCTTGGCTTTACACCAAGATACATACTTCCTCCAGATACGGTGATAATGTTTTGCCGTCACCTCCTTCCTAGCCTTTATCAGAGTAGGGATGAATTCCTCCGGAATACCTTTCCCAGCTAGGATTCGGTATTCAACCGCCATGCCATCAAACGTAACCGCGGTAAGTCTTGAAACACGCAGGGCCCCTGCTGTAACAGGTCCTCCCTGAAAGGAAGAGGCCACGGATCTTCTGTGAGCATTTCCTGAAGATCTGAGTACCAGGCCCTTCGAGGCCAATCTGGAACAATGAGTATTGTCTGCACTCTTTTTCGTCTTATGATCCTCAATATTTTTGAGATGAGAGGAGGGAACACATAGACCGACTGAAACATGCCTGAGGGTCCCGTGACCTGGCAAATACCTCCGAAGCTTCTTGTTGAGGCGTGATGCCATCATGTCTATTTGAGGAATTCCCCAAAGACTTGTTATCTCTGCAAAACATCTTGATGAAGTCCCCACTCTCCTGGATGGAGATCATGATCTTCCGCCCAACGAAGAATCCTGGCGGCTTCCGCCATCGCCACTCTGCTCCTTGTCCCGCCTTAGCGGTTTACATGAGCCACGGCTGTGACGTTGTCTGATTGAATCAGAACCGGTAAGTCGCGAAGAAGATTCTCCGCTTGTCGTAGGCCGTTGTATATGGCCCTCAATTCCAGTATGTTGATGTGTAGACAAGCCTCCTGGCTTGACCATAGTTCCTGAAAAGTTCTTCCTTGTGTGACTGCTCCCCATCCTCGGAGGCTCGCGTCCGTGGTCACCAGAACCCAGTCTTGAATGCCGAACCTGCGACCCTCTAGAACAGGGCTGGCCAAACCAGTCCTCGAGATCTACCAACAGTTCACATTTTCCAGACCACCTAGCTAGTGCACAGGTGTAGCCATTACTAATTAAGATGTGCTGCATTCATTCCTAATTGACAATTCTACAGGTCTCCAGGAGGCCTGAAAAACATGAACTGTTGGTAGATCTCGAGGACCGGTTTGGCCAGCCCTGCTCTAGAAGGTGAGCACTCTGCAGCCACCACAGGAGAGACACCCTGGCCCTGGGGGACAGGGTTATTTTCTGATGTATTTGTAGATGAGACCCGGACCACTTGTACAGAAGGTCCCACTGAAATGTCCTCGCATGGAACCTGCCAAAGGGGATGGCCTCGTAGGCTGCCACCATTTTTCCCAGAACTCGAGTGCATTGATGAACAGACACTCTTTTTGGTTTTAGCAGGTCTCTGACCATGTTCTGGAGGTCCTGGGCTTTTTCCAATGGGAGAAAAACCCTCTTTTGTTCCGTGTCCAGAATCATGCCTAGGAATGATAGCCGAGTCGTTGGAGCCAATTGTGACTTTGGCAGATTGAGAATCCAACCATGCTGTTGCAGCACTCTCAGGGAGAGCGACACGCTCTTCAGCAATTGATCTCTCGATCTCGCCTTTATCAGGAGATCATCCAAGTATGGGATAATTGTGACTCCCTGCCTGCGCAGGAGCACCATCATCTCCGCCACCACCTTGGTGAAAATCCTCGGGGCCGTGGTAATTTCAAACAGCAACCTCTGAAACTGGTAATGACAGTCCTGTATAGCCAATCTCAGGTACGCCTGATGAGGGGGATATATGGGGACATGAAGGTATGCATCCTTTATGTCTAGTGACACCATAAAATCCCTCCCTTCCAGGCTGGATATTACAGCTCGGAGCGATTTCATCTTGAATTTAAACTTTTTCAAGTACAGGTTTAGGGATTTTAGATTTAAAATGGGTCTGACCGAACCATCTTCGGGACCACGAACAGGGTTGAATAGTACCCTTTTCCCTGTTGGACCAGGGGAACCTTGACAATCACTTGCTGTTGACACAGCTTTTGAATTGCAGCTAACACTACTTCCCTCTCCAGGGGTGAAGCTGGCAAGGCCTACTTGAAAAATCGGCGAGGGGGCACCTCTTCGAATTCCAGCTTGTAGCCTTGGGAAACAATTTCCATCGCCCAAGGATCCAAGTCTGAAAGAACCCAGATCTGGCTGAAAAGTCAAAGACGTGCCCCCACTGGTGCGGACTCCCTCAGTGGAGCCCCAGCGTCATGCGGTGGATTTTGTAGAAGCCGGGGAGGACTTCTGCTCCTGGGAACTAGCCGAAGCAGGCGTTCTCTTTCCTCTACCCTTACCTCTGGCAAGGAAGGAGGAGCCCCGACCTCTTCTGGACTTATGCGACCGAAAAGGACTGCATCTGATACTGTGGAGTTTTCTTTTGCTGTTGGGGAACAAAAGGTAAATAGGTAGATTTACCCGCGGTAGCTGTGGAAACCAGGTCCGCGAGCCCATCCCCAAACAACACTTCACCCTTGTAAGGTAAAACCTCCATATGCCTCTTTGAGTCTGCATCACGTGTCCATTGGCGGGTCCATAGAGCTCGTCTCGCAGAAATAGCCATGGCATTGGCTCTGGAACCCAGCAGCCCAACGTCTCTTTGAGCGTCCCTCATATATAAGACTGCATCTTTAATGTGGGCTAAGGTCAATAAAATGGTATCCCTGTCCAGGGTATCAAGGTCAGCTGACAAGGTATCTGTCCACGCCGCAACTGCACTACATACCCATGCCGATGCTATTGCCGGTCTGAGCAAAGCACCTGTATGCGCATAAATAGACTTTAAAGTAGTTTCCTGTCTGCGATCAGCAGGATCCTTGAGGGCTGCCGTGTCCGGAGATGGTAGCGCCACCTTCTTGGACAGGCGTGTTAAAGCCTTGTCCACCCTGGGAGAGGATTCCCAACGTACCCTGTCCTGTGCAGGGAAAGGATACGCCATAAGAACCCTTTTGGGAATCTGCAGTTTTTTTATCTGGAGTTTCCCAAGCCTTTTCAAATAACTCGTTAAGCTCATGGGATGGGGGAAAGGTTACCTCAGGTTTCTTTTCCTTATACATGCGCACCCTCATGTCAGGGACAGAGGGGTCATCAGTGATATGCAAAATATCTTTTATTGCAATAATCATATACTGAATACTTTTTGCCACTCTTGGGTGTAATTTTGCATCATCGTAGTCGACACTGGAGTCAGAATCCGTGTCGGTACCAGTGTCTGCTATTTGGGATAGGGGACGTTTTTGAGACCCAGAATGGCCCTGTGACCCAGTCCAATCTGTGGATTGACTCCCTGCTTTTTACCTGGACTCTGCTTTGTCCATTCTCTTATGTAATGAGGTCACACTTGCATTTAACATATGCCACATGTCCATCCAATCATGAGTCGGCGTTGCCGACGGAGACACACCACTCATCTGCTCCACCTCCTCCTTGGATGAGCCTTCCGCTTCAGACATGCCGACACGCACGTACCGACACCCCCACACACACAGGGATATATCTATAAGGGGACAATTCCCCAACAAGGCCCTTTGGAGAGACTGAGAGAGAGTATGCCAGCACACACCCAGCGCCAACTGACACTGGAATAAAAACCCAGATATAGCGCTTTTTATATGTATAATAAATGTGTATACACTCACTGCGCCTACAAATGCCCCTCCCCTCCCCCTCTTTTCAGCCCACTGTCACCGTGTTCAGCAGGGGAGAGTCCGGGGAGCCAGCTTCTCTGCGGCGTTCTGTGGAGAAAATGGCGCTGTTAGTGCTGAGGGATCAAGCTCCGCCCCCTCCAGCGGCGGGCTTCAATCCCGCTCCAATATACAAAAAATGGCGGGGGATTTTTTCATTTGCTGCCTCCACAGCCTAATGTACCCTGTTGCCAGTCCAGAGGTTTATATTGCTGCCCAGGGCGCCCCCCCTGCGCCATGCCCCCATCAGTGCCTTCAGTGTGTGTGTACTGTGTGGGAGCAATGGCGCGCAGCGTTACAGCTGCGCGCTTACCTCAGTGAAGATCTGAAGTCTTCTACCGCCTTGAAGTCTTCTTTTCTTCTTATACTCACCCGGCTTCTATCTTCCGGCTCTGTGAGGAGGATGGCGGCGCGGCTCTGGGACGAACGGCGGGGTGAGACCTGCGTTCCAACTCCCTCTGGAGCTAATGGTGTCCAGTAGCCTAAGAAGCAGAGCCTATCATTTAAGTAGGTCTGCTTCTCTCTCCTCAGTCCCACGATGCAGGGAGCCTGTTGCCAGCAGTGCTCCCTGAAAATAAAAAACCTAACAAAATTCTTTTTCAGAGAAACTCAGGAGAGCTCCCCTGTAATGCACCCTATCTCCTCTGGGCACAAAATCTAACTGAGGTCTGGAGGAGGGGCATAGAGGGAGGAGCCAGTGCACACCCATACTAAAAGTTCTTTACAGTGCCCATGTCTCCTGTGGAGCCCGTCTATACCCCATGGTCCTTACGGAGTCCCCAGCATCCTCTAGGACGTAAGAGAAATATACGTTATGGTAAGAACTTACCGTTGATAACAGTATTTCTCCTAAGTCCACAGGGATCCCACCCTGACGCACCTGATTTGAGGATCTTTCTACTCACTAAACCTCTTCCTTCTTGTACGGAAGGGTGTGCATGTGTGTTCTTCTCGCCTGATTAGGGCTCTACATGATGCTCCTGCCTAAATGCTTTGGAATACAACTGATTTAACTGAGCCAGTGGGCGGGGATATATGGACGGGCCCGTTGCATCCTGGGAGGACTGAAAGCTTGTGATCGTTTTGTGCCAATCCGCTGTCACTCCATCATATCCCATTGTTATTCTGTGGAACCTGTGGACTTAGGAGAAATACCATTATCAACGGTAAGTTCTTACCATAACGTATATATATCGTTTGTCTGGAGCAGGCATTCCCAACCACGGTCCTCAAGGCACACTAACAGTGCAGGTTTTAGGGATATCCAGACTTCAGCACAGGTGACTTAATTAGTAGCTCAGTTATTTTGATTTAACCGTCTGTGCTGCAGCATGGATATCACTAAAACCTGCACTGTTAATGTGCCTTGAGGACCGTGGTTGGGAATTCCTGGTCTAGAGGAAACAGATCCCCAGAACTAGCTCTTTGAATCTACGGAGAGTGACTTTCAATTGGGGTAGAGGGTTCACAGATATTAAATTATATTATTTGGCTGCACACCTCAGCCAAGCTTGGTTTGTGCCCACTACAACTCTGAGATGGGTGGACTTAGAAATCGCTGCTTGCAAGCTCATCTCTCTTCACTCGATGTTAGGGATTCCTTCAAAACTCCGTCCATTGGCTGTCTCTTCTCACCCAGTTGTCTCCCTCACCTGCACAATATGGGACCAATGTATATATAGGTTTAAGCTTCTCTCTACCCCATCACCTCTTATCCCTCTCTAGGGCAACCCACTGTTCACTCCTGGTCTCTCTAGGGAGGTCATTCCGAGTTGATCGCTCGCTAGCTATTTTTTTCAGCGCTGCGATCAGATAGTCGCCGCCTATGGGGGAGTGTATTTTCGCATTGCAAGTGTACGAATGCTTGTGCAGCCGAGCGATACAAAAAAGTTTTGTGCACTTTCTGAGTAGGTCTGAACTTACTCAGCCGCTGCGATCACGTCAGCCTGTCCGGTCCCGGAATTGACATCAGACACCCGCCCTGCAAACGCGTGGACACGCCTGCGTTTTTCCAACCACTCCCTGAAAACGGTCAGTTGACACCCATAAACGCCTTCTTCCTGTCAATCTCTTTGCGATCGGCATTGCGAATGGATTCTTTGTCAAATCCATCGCCCAGCAGTGATCCGCTTTGTACCTGTACGACGTGCCTGCGCACTGCGGTGCATACGCATGCGCAGTTTTGCAGAGTTTTGACCTGATCACAGCGCTGCAAAAAATAGCTAACGTGCGATCAGGTCAGAATGACCCTCTAGGTCTCTTGCTGCACCCTGGATTGCTGGAGGTATCAGGTTCGTGGCGGACGTTGTGGAGGGTGACGCCTGTATAAATCTTGGTGAATTTCTGGTAGGCCCCACTTGTCCACTAGGAGTTGAAACACTTCTGGATGAAGACTCCACTCTCCGGCGTGTACGTCCTGACAACTGTGGAAGTCCGCTTCTCAGTTGAGGACCCCCGGAATGAACACTGCCGATATGGCTGGCAGATGGCGTTCCGCCCATTGAAGAATCCTTGACATTTCCATCATTGCCATGAGGCTTCGAGTGCCGCCTTGATGATTTATGTACGCCACCGTGGTGGCGTTGTCCGACTGTACTTGAACAGGCCTGTTCTGTATCAGATGCTGGGCCAGTTTCAGAGCATTGAACACAGCCCGCAATTCCAGAATGTTTCCAGAATGTTTATCGGGAGGAGAAACTCCTCCCTAGTCCACCGACTCTGGAGAGAGTGTTGCTCCAACCCCTCAGACTGGCATCAGTTGTCAGGAGGACCCAGTTGGAGATCCAGAAGGGACGACCCCTGCTCAATCGTTTGTCCTGTAGCCACCAGCTCAGTGACAGACGAACCCCCGGAGACAAGGAGATCATGTGAGACCTGATCTAGTGAGGCAGGCCATCCCACTTGGCAAGAATCAGCTTCTGCAGAGGGCGGGAATGAAATTGAGCGTACTCTACCATGTCGAAAGCCAACACCATGAGGCCTAGTACTTGCATCGCCGAGTGTATCGACACTCATGGGCGAGAGAGGAAGAATCGAATTCTGTCCTGAAGGTTCAGGACCTTCTCCTGTGACAAGAACAACCGCTGGTTGTGTGTGTCCAACAATGCCCCCAAGTGCACCATGTTCTGGGCAGGGACCAGGGATGATTTCTTCCAGTTGTTGAGCCACCCGTGGGCTTGCAGAAACTGGACCGTCAGATCCAGATGACGGAGGAGAACTTCTGGGGAATTCGCTAGGATCAACAAGTCATCCAGGTACGGCAGGATCCCGATACCCTGACAGCGGAGCAGGGCCGTCATCACCGCCATGACCCTGGTGAAAATTTGCGGAGACGTGGTCAGTCCAAAAGGTAAGGCCCGGAATTGATAATGGAGGTTGCCAATAGCAAACCGCAGGTATTGCTAATGCGACATGGCAATAGGAATAGGTAGGTAAGCATCCTGTATGTCCAGGGATACCATATAGTCCCCTGGCTTCAAAGCCAGAACAATAGAGCAAAGAGTTTCCATACGAAACTTGGATATCCTCACAAACTTGTTCAAAGACTTGAGGTTGAGAATGGGCCGGGAAGAACCATTCGGTTTCGGTACTAGGAACAGCATTGAATAGTACCCCCTGCCTCTCTGAGCCAGAGGCACCAGCACTACCACTCCTGAGTCCAGGAGGGATTGTACCAGCAGACGGAGAGTTTTTGCTTTTACCTGATCCAAAGGGATGTTTGTCAGGCAAAACTGATGAGGGGAATGTTTCTTGAAGGATATGGCGTATTCGTGAGTGATGACTTCCCTTACCCAGGCGTCCAAAGTGGTCCTCAACAATACCAGGGTAAACCGTAGAAGTCGGTCTCCCACCCTGGGATCCTCCAGGGGGAGGCACACCCCATCATGCAGCAGGCTTGTCTGTTTTGAAAGCAGGCTGATGAGCAGACCAGGCATGCTTAGGTTTGGGCTTATTGGTTTTGGAAGTGCGAGACTGTTTCGGGTACGCCTGACCGTTTGCTTTACCTGGAGGTTGAAAGGAACAAAAGGAGGTACTCAACCTTTGGAGCAGAAGGAGCAGTACTAGGTAGACATGCAGTCTTAGCGGAAGCTAAGTCAGCAACAATCTTGGTGAGATCCTCTCCAAAAAGGATGTTCCCCTAAAAGGGAGCACCTCCAAGGTTTTCTTAAAGTCCAGATCTACAGACCAGGACCTCAACCAGAGAATCCGGCGAGCCAGAATGGACATAGTAGACGCTTTGGCCGCCAGAACACCGGCATCAGAAGCCGCCTTTTGAATGTAACGAGAGGCTGTAACAATATATGAAAGACACTGTCTAGCATTATCAGGAAAATTAGACGTCAGCTCCGCTTCCACCTCCTGAACCCTGGCTGCAATAGCTTCTGCAGCGCAAGAAGCTGCAATAATGGGCTTAAGCACAGCTCTTGCAAGTGTGTAAATAGACTTTAAGCATCCCACCACACGCTTATCCGTCGGTTCCTTCAGAGAGGTGGCGGTAGTGACAGGCAGAGCAGATGATACCACCAGCCGAGCGACTTGCGAGTCCACCGGCGGTGGCGTTTCCCAATTTTTACTTAACTCCGCAGCGAGGAGATAGCAAGCTAGCATTTTCTTATGAGGTGTGAATTTCTTTCCTGGATTCTCCCAGGATTCCTGACGTATGTCAACCAAATGGTCAGAATGAGGCAAAACTAATTTAGTAACCTTCTGACGTTTGAACCTATCAGGTTTCTTAGAGGTATCTGCAGGTTCTGTTTCATCATTAATTTGAAGAATCAGCCTGATAGCCTCTAGGAGGTCAGGAACATCCACCTGTGAAATAGATTCCCCATTAGAAGCATCTGCGTCAGTGTCTTAGGGGTCAGTATATACGCCATCTTCATCAGAAGTATCCGAAACATGAGTGGATTGTGAGGAAGTAATGGCCCGCTTAGAGGACCCCTTGGTCTTAGGCGGGCGAGGGTTAGGTTTCTGTTTTGATTGATTCAATTGCTGTAATTGAGTGGACAGGAGATCTACTCATGGCGTATTAACCGCAGGGAGGATATGTGGCTGTAAAGGCACGGGAGGTCCCATAGGGGGCGCGAGTCTAGCGTAGTCAGTAAAGTTGAGAAAGCAGCCCAAGGTGGGTCTTGATGTGCCCCCGTTGCCGCAACCTGACTGGGGGTAGAGAACCCCCAGAACCTGAACCTTCAGCTGCTATGTTATCCTCCAATAAGTCTGAGGCATCATCACCGAGTATTGCGGGATCAGCCACGGAACTATCGCCCCTTGCAGCTGACATGATATGAAAGCGTAAACCACGTGCGACACAGTACAATATCAGCAGATAAAATACCTGACCAAGAACCCCCTGTGTAGTGAGACAGCACAAACAGAGTATCCAAGAAGTATATGGTGACTGAAAATCACAGAGAAAAATACAAAATAAGTATATCCTGTGAGCTACCTATATCAGACAAAAACCCTGACGCACTTAGTCCCTCTCAGGGTACAGAATATAGGGATAGCAGTATTAGTGAGATACACGGTGATATCACACAGCAGCTATATGCACACACACAGTCACATGTACAATGCAGAAATTATGACAAACAATAAAACTGCACTGGACTAGAAATACTTAGTAACACCAAGTAAAGCTATATAGGCTTATAGCTATATCAATGCGCAATAAAGACTGGATGTATATCACAGGGTACTTGAACTAAATAGCCCTGTATGCATGTATGCACTTGTTCTTAACTAACACTGTCTAAAGACATGTAGAATACTTAAGTGTCCTGTAAATGCACAGTGCCGATGATGCAGTAAATGGCGCCTGGGGCTGGGGGAGGGGCTATAGGCAAGAGCCTTATCCCCTTGCTGGACTTCACCACCAGGTACTGCGGGCCTTGTAAAACGGATTAATAATGTAATACGACCTGTGCTCTTACCCTGGTGGTCTAGTGGGGTCCCTGTACTACCACAGTATCCACACCAGCGTGCGCGGCCCGTCTCCCAAAGGCTGCGCCGGATCGCGTCTTGCAGCAGGTCCCGCCTGAGGGACCCTCTTACCTCCTCCCTTGGTGCGGCCACGCGATCCCGGAGAGCAGCGGCAGGTGTGTGTGTGCTAGGCAGCGCCGGAGCCCTCCACTGTAAGTGACCGGCAACCAGGGCGTGGGAGTATACAGCACCGCCGGGGGAGGTGTTGGAGCTGCAGCATGAGATGTCAGAATGACATCTAGCACTGTGAGTGCCTATGCTGCAGCCCTTGAAGTCTTCTATTGCTTCTTATAAAAGCTCTTTTCAGGTCTGCTGGAGCAGCCCCCCTGTTAGTGACCTGCCTGCAGAGCTCCAACTTACAAACTGAGCTCCAGTGCCTGGAGGCGGAGTTATAAAGGAGGCGGTGCAAGGCATCCTGGGAACAGTCAAAGCTTTAGCCCAGGCATGTCCAAACTGCGGCCCTCCAGCTGTTGAGAAACTACACATCCCAGCATGCCCTGACACAGCTTTAGCATTCTCTGACAGCAAGACTGTGTCAGGGCATGCTGGGATATGTAGTTTCACAACAGCTGGAGGGCAGCAGTTTGGACATGCCTGCTTTAGCATGTTGGTCCCTCGGATCAAGATCCAACTCTACACCCTGATGTTATTCCCTGTGAAATACAGTGTACCCCGCTGCAGAAAAACTAGTTACTCAGGGGTGTATTCATGAAGCATTGAAAACTGTGGAGAAGTGAGCCAGTGGAGAAGAACCAATCAGCATTGAAGTAACATTTATAATTTGCATACTATAAAATTATACAGAGCAGGTGATTGGTTGCCATGGGCAACTTCTCAACTGGCTCACTTCTCCACTCTTTTCACTGCTTCATGAATAGATCCCTCAGATCCTTAATGTAGCCCAATGCCTTATAAGCCTCCCACTGCAATCGCCTTGACCCTCCCTCCCTTCAGGCGGTCATTAATAAGGTCTGGTACATTGATGCCATGGAAAAAATAACAGGCTACCTCCATAATAAATCCGCCAGCTTAATTCAAATATGGAGTCCTTAGTTTGCTCTTTATCAGACCCGCACTGACGGTTTTAACCCTAGAGATATTGGGGACCTGTTGTTTTAATCATACGTAACTTTTTAGACCGTTCCGGTTATATCTTTTTATGTACGACTTCAGCTCTGCCAAATCTCATGCCTTTTCGTTCTGTTTGTTTACTGCTCTTTCTTTCTATTTCTGACCCCGGGCAAGCTTTCACCCTTTCCCTTCCCCCCCCTTTTTTTGTTTATTCTAATGTAAACATAGATATGTATGCTAGTTAACTTTATTCGCATATTCATGTGACGTGTGTTTCTGCTGATTATATTTTTGTGTACTATTAAATTGGAAATTGAAAATAAAAAATAGGATTTTAATTACCTACCGGTAAATCCTTTTCTCGTAGTTCGTAGAGGATGCAGGGGTCCACATTAGTACCATGGGATATAGATGGGTCCCTTTGGATCCATGGGCACTTTAAGAGTTTAATAGTGTGGGCTGGCTCCTCCCACTATGCCTCTCCTACCAGACTCAGTCTAGAAACTGTGCCCGAGGAGACGGACATACTTCGAGAGAAGGAAATACACAGATATTGGTGAGATTCATACCAGCTCACACATAACAACAGAAGTCCAAGCCAACCAGCTTGAAACAAGTCAGCAACAGCTGAACAACAGTACTTAACCAAGTAACAAGGCAGTACTGAACCAAGTAACAAATGCAGGACTACGGACTACGAGAAAAGGATTTACTGGTAGGTAATTAAAATCCTATTTGATCTTACGTCCTAGAGGATGCTGGGTCCACATTAGTACCATGGGGATGTACCAAAGCTCCCAGTACGGGAGGGAGAGCGCGGAGGCTCCTGCAGAACCGACTGACCAAACTTCAGGTCCCCAGAGGCCAAAGTATCGAACTTGTAGAACTTAGCAAACGTGTTCGACCCTAACCAAGTTGCTGCTCGGCAAAGCTGTAACGCCGAGACACCCCGGGCAGCCGCCCAGGAAGAACCCACTTTTCAAGTAGAGTGGGCCTTAACAGATTTTGGACACGGCAAAGCCTGCCGTAGAATAAGCATGCTGGAAAGTACACCTGATCCACCGAGAAATCGTCTGCTTAGAAGCCGAACACCCAACCTTGTTAGGATCATAAAGGACAAACAGTGTGTCCGACTTTCTGTGACGAGAAGTTCTCTTCACATAAATCTTCAAAGCCCTTACAACATCCAAGGATTTTGAAGTAATTGAGGAGTCAGTAGCGGCACCACAATAGGTTGGTTGATATGAAAAGCAGACACAACCTTTGGAAAAAAGTGCTGACGCGTTCTGGGCTCAGCTCTATCTTCATTGAAAATCAAGTAGGGGCTCTTGCAGGACAATGCCTCCAATTCTGACACACGTCTAGCAGATGCCAGTGCCAACAGTGTGACCGCCTTCCAAGTAAGGAACTTGACATCGACCTCCTGTAAAGGTTCGAACCAATCCGACTGCAGGAACTGCAGCACCACATTAAGATCCCAAGGTGCCGTAGGAGGCACAAAGGGAGGCTGGATGTTCAGAACCCCTTTCAAGAAAGTCTGAACCTCAGGGAGGGCAGCTAATTGTTTCTGGAAGAAAATGGACAAGGCCGAAATCTGGACTTTCATGGAGCCCAGGCGCAGGCACACATCCACTGCTGCTTGCAGGAAGAGGAGAAACCGTCCAAGTTGAAACTCCACCGTAGGAAACTTCTTGGATTCACACCAAGACACGTACTTTTTCCAAATCCGATGGTAATGCTTTGACGTTACTCCTTTCCTAGCCTGGATCAGGGTAGGAATAACTCTGTTCGAAATGCCCTTCCGAGCTAAGATCTGGCATTCAACCTCCATGCCGTCAAACGTAGCCATGGTAAGTCTTGATAAACGAATGGCCCCTGTTGTAGAAGGTCCTCTCGAAGAGGAAGAGACCTCAGATCTTCCAGCAGTAACTCCAGAAGATCCGAGTACCAAGCCCATCTTGGCCAGTCCGGAGCAATGAGGATCGCCTGAACTCTTTTTATTTTGATAATTTTGAGAATCCTTGGGATGAGTGGAAGTGGAGCGATCACATACACTGATTTGAACACCCACGGGGTCACCACCGCAACTGCGTGTGGATCCCTCGACCACGAACAATACCTCAGAAGCTTCTTGTTGAGGCGGGAGGCCATCATGTCTATTTGAGGTACGCCTCAAAGACTTGTCACCTCTGACAACACCTCTGGGTGGAGGCCCCACTCTCCTGGATGAAGATCATGTCTGCTGAGGAAGACCGCTTCCCAGTTGTCCACTCCCGGAATGAAGATTGCTGACAGCGCCACCGCGTGCTTTTCCGCCCAGAGGCTGATTCTCGTTACCTCTGACATTGCAGCTCTGCTCTTCGTTCCGCCTTGTCTGTTTATGTAGGCCACTGTCGTGACATTGTCCGACTGAACCTGAATGGCCTGATCTTTCAAAAGATGTGCCGCTTGTAGAAGACCGTTGTACACAGCTCTTAGTTCCAGAATGTTTATCGGAAGGATGGATTCCAGCTTTGACCACCTTCCTTGGAAGTTTTCCCCTTGGGTGACTGCCCCCCAACCTCTGAGACTTGCATCCGTGGTTAGGAGAATCCAATTCTGAATCTCGAACCTGCGGCCCTCTAGTAGGTGAGAGGTTTGCAGCCACCAGAGGAGCGATATTCTGGCTTTCGGTGACAGACGTATCCTCTGGTGCATGTGAAGATGAGATCCCGACCATTTGTCCAGGAGATCTAGTTGGAAAGACCGTGGATGAAATCTTCCATACTATAGCGCCTCGTAGGAGGCAACCAACTACCCTAGAAGGCGAATGCACCGATGAACCGATACCCGGGCTGGCTTCAGGACATCCCAGACCATTGTTTGCATCACCAACGCTTTCTCCTCCGACAGAAACACCCTCTGTACTTCCATGTCGAGGATCATTACCAGGAAGGACAGTCTCCTTGTCGGCTCCAGATTAGACTTTGGAAGATTCAGGATCCAGCCATGATCCTGTAGTAGTTGAGTTGAGAGAGCAATGCTCTGCAACAGCTTCTCCCTGGAAGACGTTTTTATCAGCAGATCGTCCAGATAAGGAATTATGTTCACACCCTGCTTGCGCAGGAGTAGCATCTCCGCCATTACCTTGGTGAACACTGTTCCTGCCGTGGAGAGGCCAAACGGCAGCGCCTGGAACTGAGAACTGATAGTGAGAGTCCAGCAGCGCAAATTTGAGATAAGCCTGGTGAGGCGGCCAGATCGGGATGTGAAGGTACGCATCCTTGATATCCAGGG